>NC_132815.1:3545100-3846600 GCF_048594095.1 Paramormyrops kingsleyae | reverse complement strand
TAAAACTTATAAAACTTAATGACAACATTTAAAATGTTACATTTTACTGTATAAGAATGTACCGTTCTGATCACAGAACCACAAAACAGCCAATTTGACAAGCTATCTGCTAAATGTTTACGGCTGTATTCCTTTTTACAGTGGTGTACCTTCCTTGTATTTTGATTGTGATCATTTAAATAGTATCTCAAATGTCAGCGGTACACGAGGCTCTGCTTTGCTTTTACCTCAAACCTCTGACTGCGCCCATCATAAAGCAATTCCGTCAGAAACAACCTTTAAACCGAAGCAAAGCGATTACCTGAAACTGATAACCAATAACCAGAGCTGTGCCAAAAACAGCCAGAATAAGCCTGTAATTATGTGTCAGTGCTCTTTATATGTGTCTCAATAATAAAAACCAAAGACAGAGCATTTCAAGGTATAGTGTTCTTAATTTCATTACCAGCAGGAATTGCTGTATCAGAATCAGAAATGAATGCGTGAGGCAAAGCATTCATTTCCTTCACTTTGTGAATGAATCAGCCACAAACATTTATAAACACTTTTTCCGAAATCACAGATACTACAGTACGTGCCACTTAATCTTTTTAAAAAAAAAAAATCCCAATGACTGTTCTAGTGCGTGTGGTTACACCAGTTTAGCTGGAGTTGATGTTGTGAACTGTGTTCGCTGAAAGGAGGTGAACAGGCCGTTTCCTGCTACAACAGAGATTATACTTCATTTTTAAATTTTAGTACGGTATGTTAATTATAGAATAAGTTTTCGATAAAAGGTGTGCAGCAGTTGCATGTTTCTACGCGACGTTTGTATGTTTTATCTAATAATTACAGCTTCCCATTGTATATATACTTTATACTACAAAATATACTACAAAATTTTCGTAGTTTTCGTATATGTCCCATACTGTATGCCAATGTTTTACACATATTAGCTGCATATGAAACTTAAAGACCAAATGGTTTTCCCACATTTTCACAGAAATTAATAAATATAAATTATATTATACATGCGTATAAATAACGAATCATGTGTGATTTAAACATCTCGTTGCATTACATGTAATTGGGATGTACATAGCACATTCCTGGATTTATCAGTGAGAAATAAACAGTATAGGTGGATAACAGGTATGAAAGATGGGACAGCGCGCTGCACTTACGGCTCCGCATCTAGACTTTCTTGGGGCGCCACGTAATTTGACGGCACGTATCCCTGCTTATTGGCCGATATGCCGGTCAGCGCCTTGACGATCCACCACTCCTCCGTGTATTTATAAAGCACTTCCAGCTTGTCGCCGGCCCTGACGCTCAGGTCGTCGTCCGTGCGGGCTGTATAGTCGTACAGGGCGACATAGTAGCGGTGACCCTCCGGCAAGGGGGGCAGCGGCCGGGTGAGGATCGGCGCAGACGGTTCAATCTTCTGAGCAGGCGGTTCGGCGTCCGGCGGAGGTTTGATCAAACACGGGCAAACTCTACGGATGCAGATCAAGCAGTACTGGGGCATTTCCATCACTAACTAATAAACCTGGATTTTCTCATCTGAACACGATAATTCGGGTCACATGACGTGACCCCGAAGGTGCGCACCGACTGCCTTAAGTATCACTAAAGCTTAAGTTTTCATCCATCTTGTCCCAGCTGCAGTGACTATGTGATACTAGTGTTTCGAAAGCAACTTAGCACCTTAACCCTGGCCTATGCTCAGTGAACTGATTGCCCGCATATATGCCCAGCATTTAACTTTGACTGTTTCCTGGTTTTCCTGAATTCATTCACCTGCAGAACAACCCGCTGCAAGTACAACCAGCTGAGCGACTGCCTGTTAACTGTTACGGTACCTCCTGCGGAAAACCAGTCTGTCCAGTTCCTTTTTAAAAGGTCCCATTCCTTTTAGTTACGGGGTTGTTTTTCTATGCGCTGTTTATTGTATTCTATGAAGCAGAATCATTAAAGAGACACGTCCCGTACCTAGATTGACATTTACGGTAAGTCTGATTTATTGAACCATTAAATTGGCGACGGCAGATTGATCATTTACCTTTAAAGCTGCTGGGATGTGTTTGTATTACCGCGTTCCATATCTGACGTATTAGATAAATAAGATTTCGAAAGCAGATCCCCAGTGTGCTGGTAAGCTAAACACATACATTGTTGGTGGTAGTTTATAAAAAAAAGTTTATTTTTTTATCAGTAAGCATTGCAAGTAAAAATGAGGTTTGGGGGTGTATTTCACTTCTGTCGTGTGTGTGTCTGTGACGTTTGCATGTTCCCCTCATGTTCTCCTCAAACCATCATGGTTTGCTGCTTTGTGATGAGTGCATGTTCTGTGCGTCCCATCCGGGGCGTCCCTGTCCCCTGTCCGTCCCATCCGGGGCGTCCCAGTCCCCTGTGCGTCCCATCCGGGGCGTCTCTGTCCCCTGTGCGTCCCATCCGGGGCGTCTCTGTCCCCTGTGCGTCCCATCCGGGGCGTCCCTGTCCCCTGTGCGTCCCATCCGGGGCGTCCCTGTCCCCTGTGCGTCCCATCCGGGGCCTCCCTGTCCCCTGTGCGTCCCATCCGGGGCGTCCCTGTCCCCTGTGCGTCCCATCCGGGGCGTCCCTGTCTCCTGTGCGCCCCTTCTGGGGCGTCCCAGTCCCCTGTGCGTCCCATCCGGGGCGTCCCAGTCCCCTGTGTGTCCCATCCGGGGCGTCCCTGTCCTCTGTTCTTCCTGGTATAGGGTTCAGACTCACTGTAACCACACATTGGGTAAGTCCTATGGAAGTTCACAATTCATATTGCAAAACAAGACTTCCGTTTTGTATAAATATGTTAAGCATGTAGTTGAAAGTGACTTTTCATAAATTTTAGGTATACAGTGAACCATTAAGCAAACCATTAAATTACAATTTTATGTTACCCAAACTAATTCACCAATGGGAGGGAGGGACACAGCCCGTCTCTGAAGCCATGTGATGCTGATAAAATTGCTCCACTTGTAGTTTCTTCCCTGCATGACCCACATATCCACACCTATCTAAAGACGCCCAAACGTCCTGATCCTGCTCCCTGTGTAAATACATCGCTGTTATATTTTCTGCCTTTTTAGCTCCCATTTGTTTTGGTATGGTGATTATTCTACACCTGACCTCATGCCCCGTATTCCTGAAGAAAAATAAATAAATGAGTGTTTCCTCCTGGTTCTGTGCCCAGTATCATACTCCTAACACTAGAGATAGATACAGAGTTTACCTTTCACATGTAACATAAACAGCACAAAGAAATTCACATCAAAAAGTATTTTAGTACAGTTGTACTACCCAGGTAAAACATGCACTGAAGATCACCTCTTCATAGGCGTTCAGTTGTACCGGATGTGACACGGTACTCTTATAAAAAAATAACCCTAATGGAGTGTGAATGCATTTAACCAGCCCTCAGATATATCAGGACATTGAGCAGAGAACCAGCTACACCAACTTGGATTCATTGGTTTAGTCTCTAGAAAGACAGAAAGCTTGTAACTTGGTCACACGGGGTGGGGAGGGGGGGGGGGGGGTGTCAGAGTGGCACGGACACCCTGGCAGATTCAGGGGGCCCAGTGCTTCATATGGCTCAAGGTGACATTTTGTCGTGGGGGGTGACTGCTAGCCATTACATACCACCTGGGTGCCTCAGTGGTTAGCTTCGTCTTCTCTGCCGCACCAACAAAAGCTCCCACCCACTTGGTACACAAACACACACACCCACCCACACACACACACACACGTGCAGTCAGGTAAACATATCTTTATAGGGACCGCTCATTCATTTCTATTGGAAAAATGCTAATGCTAACTATGGCAACCTTTACCCCTACCCTGCCCTAACCATAACCATAAGTAACCAAGCAAAATACAAGAGTTTTGGCATTTTTTTGTTTTTTCATTGCAGTCACTGATTTTTATTAAATTGAGTTTTCCCTTATGGGGAAACCAGGAAACTGGTCCCCATAAGGGAAAAAAACGGGTATTCATCACGTTCTGGGGACATTGTGCCCCCATAAGGTAAGGTATACCCGCTCATGCACACACACACACACACACACACACAGATTAGGTATCTATATCTTTGTGGGGACTTTCCATTCATTTCTAGGGGCATCACCCTAATCCCAAATATGGCAACTTTAACCCAAAACCAGAACTAACCTTAGCCATAACTAACAAAACAAAATACAAGACTTAAGTTTTTTGATCATAGACTTATACAAAAATGAATTTCCCCTTGTGGGGAAAAATGGTCCCCATGACATTAAAACAGCAGGTTTTTGTATCACATTGTGGGGACATTTGGATGGATAGACAGGGATGGACATATCAATTTAATTGATTTAATAATAGAGTACCCTGGTATGCGGTTCAAGTTGTATCATTAATAGACTTCAGCGTGTACTAGATAAGTGAGTATATAATAAAATGCTGAAGCCATAAATATGATACATTGTTTCCATCCAGTAAAAAATATTGTGACACCTTCCTTCATTTGATAATCTGGTGATTAATCCTGGTATGCGTGATCTGAGCCAGTGGTAATTAGCTCTGTGTCTTATCCAAACTGAGTAGTGAGAATTGCTCACTGCTTAATCATTGTTAAGTGTAGAGCTCAGAGCTGTATTATAGTCTAGTGTCTATTTTGTTGGACTTTGGTTATGGTTACGCATGGTCCTGATTAGACAGCATTCTGCAGCTGGTGTGCTGGGCAAATGGTGTTTTCATCTTAAGTTTTCCGTGATTACTCTGGATTGTGTTTCAGCCCTGCTTCCCATTTTCTGGCTCTTGGTTCCTGTTTCAGGTATTCCAGCCTTTTGTGCACCGTGTCCTGAAGCTGCCACTACAGAATCTGTCATAAAGCCTTATTTGTGTTGAAATCTGGTGTCTGGTCCAGTCATAAGGCTTATATTTTTCCATGCACATAAAATCATTCAGTGACCATTTGTACCTTGTTAAATGGAACCAATGTCATCTCGTCAACCTTGAAATGCTTCACTATGAGATGAATGTAGTTACTCGTCTTATACTGTAACAAAGGTGCCAGAAGTCTTTGCTGCAGTCTCCTATTGACACTGGCAGTGTTTACCACACTCAACCCACACATTTGCATGGGTCCCCCTGTTGGCCACATATGGTCACTACATTAGGGGCCGGGGGAGTAACTTTTTGAATGGGCCCAGAAATACCCCCCCTCCCCCCTTGCCTATTGATATGCACCATACATTTGCTTCTCTACTTCTGAAGATTGAAGACATGAGCCATCTAACATGACTTCTTTCCCCCGCTTAGTAGATTATTGGTAAAAAATCTATATGAAATAATCAAAAATAAATTATTTATTCAAATAAATTCCGATATATAAATAATAATGAAAAAACGTTATGTATAATGACAGCTTGGGGCCACAACCAGATTAAGATGCAACATGATGGATAGATGGACAAATACAGTTGTGTAATTAGACACCTTTAACGTAAAGGCGCCTATGTAATTAATTAAAATCACAATATACTGGATAAGGAAATGTTCCGCCTTCGAAACACATTATTTTGTGCTTATGCCGTATAACGTGCATGTAATCTCAGCACGGAGGCAGGTGAGAGTTTAACGTGCGCGTTTTAGTTATGTATTACGGTAATGTCACCCGGAACTTCCCCATACAGCTTCTACCATTCTGTCGTCATTCTGGCTATTGTCCGGAAAACCTTTAACGCTATTAATCGAAAGGTGTCCGCTAATCATTCGTATTGGTCTTACTGCAAGGCCCGGTCTGCCAGTGTGCTTGAGAGCTGTCGGTTTGTTAATTTGGGGCCAAGCTTAAGGACGCCCATTGAATGTAGCGCTGGCAGGCAGGTTTTGTGTAGAGCCACCCCACGTGTTGCTATTGGGACGAATGTATTGGAGGCTTTGGATAGATACTGAATATTACCGTCTCAGTGACATTGCCAGATACAAGCCTTCCTGTCGCTCAAATTGAAACGCATAATAAGCTGTTTTCACTGTTATTTTGGCTTCATACCCTACACGATGAGCGAATATTTCTGCCTGTCAGAGTGTGATGTTATTGGTTTTGATTTGGACCACACTCTCTGTCGCTACCATCTAAAGGAAACCTCTAAGGTGAGTTATATTAATAAATGCAGTTCATTAATTTTTAATGCATTGAATCGATACTGAAAAACAGAAGACTGGTTCAACATGTGTAGACGTTATTCTAATAAACAAGATACCTGCAGTCCACCATCCAGGGTCATTCTGCGCTTGTACTGTACGCGTTACCAGTAGTACATACAGATAGGTCTCTTATGCACTCCATTCATTAATACCACCTATTATCTACTGACGGTATTTTGTTGAAGAGCCGACGACCGAGCGATTACAGTGTCGTCTTCCCGGTGTAATGATAATAACGTGCTTTGCTTGTGTTATTCTGGGCAAGTAGTTACATAAACCGCTGGAGTATAAAGCGCGCGACTTAACGTGCTCGTTCATACGCACGAGCTCCGAAGCGACGTGATGCCTTCGCTCTTATCTGATATTTAGCATCTCCACAGTGGGAAATACGTTTGCCTCATTTTCTTTAAAAGGACCTTAATGCCATTATATTGTGTCATTGCTGAATACCTAAAACGTATGTTGCATAACACCTACTGTACTTAATACTAATTAAACGAATGGTAGGGAAATTGTATTCGCGAGATACTATATTTGCGAAATGTTTCTTGACTGAGAGGACTGCTCACAAGTTACTGAAGTCAAAAGCACCACTGCACTAGCCGTCTATTCATGGTGATCGAATCACCTGGACTCCGATGACCAGCTGTTTTGTAATGTGGTACCCGTGTAAAACGGCAGCTTTTAACAAAAACTCAACTCTGCATTGATCCCGGTCCTGACACGATGACCTGGTCACCCGCAGCTCATCTACGACAGTTTCGCCCGGTACCTGGTGGAGCATAAGGGCTACGACAGGGACCTGCTGACCCTGACCCCTGCAACATGGGATTTCTGGTGAGTTTGTCCGGAATACAGGGAGAAATGGATCTTGACTTATTTGAACTGAGATAGTTCTCAAAGCAGAACAAGCCTGTGTTCTGGATTGCTTTCATTAATATAAACGCTACACGGTGTAATACAGCATGCCAAGCCCTAACACAGGAAGTAATCAAAAAAATATTAGGAATTATTAGCTAGAACAAAACTTTGGTGGACAGTAAGTAATTAGGTATTACGGTATTCTCTGACTCATGCTTGCACACTTGTCATGAAGCAGCAGATTATAACTGTAATGCTGCAGTATCCTTAAGTAAACTGTTTACCAGATTGTACCAGTGTAAGGAGCAGAGCTCCAAATGAGTAACACTGCAGAGAAGCATTTGCTTGATGACAAAGCGTAATATTTGCGTAGCAGCAAGTAGCACTGCTGGTAATTAAAAATAAAGCTGTTAGTGTATTAAGTAAGTCAAGTGAAATATTTGAAATATTTTTAATATATTTTTAAAACTGCATGAAGTATAAAATGTAGGTCACCCTGTGTCTGATGAGCATGTGTGCTTTTATAATTGCCTGGGTGGGAAGGCAGGGTGTCACATCCTGACCTGGGGAGAAGGAATTTGTCTTGGTTAAATGGATTTAAGACTAGTTTTGCCGGTATCAGTTTGCAGAAGCATAATTGTTGGTTATTAAAGAAATGTTTTTACTTTGCGCAGTTTCAAGGGTTTGGTAGTGGACCTGGAAGACGGAAATTTGATTAAGCTGGCTGAAGATGGAACCGTTTTAAGGTACTTCCAGAAAATAATTAAAAAATATATTTTACAGTGTCTTGTTTGAACTAACAAACATTTTGCTTTCAGGAACTAAGCCAGATGTACATAGTAATGAAAGTGAGTCATGTCACTGCCCCAGCTGTTTGGAGAGGGATTCAGTGCTTATCTGCATGTTTGCTGCTTCTGAGGAAGGTGTAGTTATTTCAAACAGGGGTCCTGAATCAGGGAGCAGGATTTCTTGCTTAGCCAGATAACTTGTTGGATTTAAGGTAGTCGGGGCTAAATGTACATGAACGAAGGTAAAGTCCATTTAAAATGGGGTACCTTAAATCCGACAATATATCCGGTTAAGCTAGAAATCCGGCTTTGTGGTAGAGGCCCTACATCGGGGCTAAATAAGAAAACCCTATATAGTAGGAAAGCTGCGTTTTCTGTTTGTGTCTCTGTGGTTTTGCAGCAAAATTGGAACATTTGAGTGGAAATAATAAAGATGAAGTCAAATGAATGAGTGCCCTCTTTTTATTACACCCTGGTAAACATGTTGTAACCTCTGCAGTTCTTGATTGGTCTCAAAGCGGCGATGACTTATTATCACTGGGGAAAATCAGATACTTTGCTCGGTCATGGGTAGCAGTAGTGAATTCCATGCAATCCGCGTGCTAATTACTGTAACAAAGATGCTGTGTTCCAGGTTACAGTAAAACCAGGCAGACCTGTTTTTGATGTAGTAATAGACCAAAGGCTGACGATGCTATTGATGGTTGGAGAGGATGACTTTAATGCCTCATTCTCTGGAATGGCATCCCAGCAGGAATCCGCTTCTCCTATTGCCGCTGCCTGATGAATATCTCGCTTAGGCCTTACGTGTGTACGTCTTGCTGATATCGATCAGCCGAATATCGCTGGAACTTAAGATCACGCACCTTTTTTTTCTGCACATTTAGCCGCATCCCAGCTTTTCCTACTGATTCCCGACATTTATGCATGATCAGTAGAAGAGATAGAATATCATAGTCATAGCTTTAAAGCTAATTACCGGCTGCAGCTTAATTATTCAAGATAAGGTTCTAGTCCACCTCTTCGATGTGCCAGATCAGGGTCACATGTTCTCGCCAAAAAGGGGTCGGGGGTTTATGACTTATTTGTGTATAATTAACTGCAGGTACATTTTCTGAACAGCCCAAAGCTCATGCATGTTACACTAAAAAAGAATGTGTAAATGGATTATATGCCCAAAATGACATGTCTGTGTTTGTACTGTGTTTCACGTGTCTGGTACATGTTAATTGCTCATTGATGTGCTTTTTTTTTTTTTTGAATGATTTGAGCTTTGATTGAGATCAATTATGACTTTTCATTCTTTAAAGAAATCAGTACAAAGATGTGAAAAAATAGACATAGAATAGATGGACATTAGTATGAAAAAGAATTGTAATAGAGATGTAATTCTGTTCTCCTGTCTGACCTTTGTCTAACGTCATCCAAGCACTGCTCCCCGGGCGCTGAGTTAGCTGCCCCCTGCTATGTCACGACGTCACATATGGGATAAATGCAGAGGACACATTTCGTTGTTGTGCACTGTGTGTTGTGCTGTGTCAACAATGACCACTGATCACCTAGTTCTAAAATTCTAATGCAAATGTAGCGTAAGCCATCATTTTAAAGATGAATCGTATAGAAGTTAGGGGAATTAAAGAATAAAAATGAGAATTCTAGCATTTCTCCATGAATGTTGTCCTCCGGGGCCTGGCCAGTCATGCAGTATGTGTTTGTCCACGATCGGTGCATGTTTGCGTGGGACTCAGATGTGCACTTTGACCGCATACAGCTGTTCTCGCTTCCCAGCTGTTACATATAATCCCTTGAGTATAGAAGAGGGATGAATAAAAACGAATTAGTATGCATTTGTTTCAGTATAGCAGCAAAGCAGTTTTTGTGGTAAGCTCTCTTCTGCTCTAAAATATAACCTAGTGTTTCCCCTGAACTTTTACGTGGACCCGGTACCGGATATATACTGTTCACTTACCCTTTTATGCTGCAGGTAATTCAGGCAAGGGCGCAGGTTTGGATTCTGCATTGGTAGGGACCAAGTCAGCCTGAGCGCCCTGCCCACTAAACACACATGGTACTCCCAGAATTTTGCTAGGGACATGTCTCTCAGGGCTACCCTAGGCTTGGACTGCCCTAGACTTTTTCCATCATACCATCCAAACATTATACCACAATATACGATATTTTTGATGGCATTTTCAAAAGCAGCCCTATTCAGGTTACAGGCTTGCGTCACGTTTGGTACAGTTTGGACGAATCTTGATATTGTAGCTGTCCATCTTGTAGACATTACTGCAGTGTTTCCCAAACCAGTCCTCTGGGCACACTGCACACTGGACCGATCCACATTTTTTGTTTTATCCCAGTTCCCTGCACACCTGTAAGGTATTTAGAGTTCCTGATTGCTTGGATCAGGTGTTATGGGAACTGGGATAAAACAAGAATGTGGATCCGTCCAGTGTGCCCAGAGGACTGGTTTGGGAGACACTGCACTATTGTATGCATGCTGTATTACGAGTTAGATATGGACAGTGGGTCATTATACGGCTGGCAGCTCTGCCCATTCTGCACCTGTTACACTAAGCCAGCCTTATGGAAGGTGTGTCCTGATAGAAAAAAGGTTAGGAAACACTGCAATGAGGTGCTTTCCGGTGTCTCTCGATCGGTGATACTATGATCCTCGGACATAATTGGGATCTGACGTGACTCAATCAGGTGTAACTTGATGTAAGACTGTATTTTGAAATCTCAGCAGTAAAATACACCTAGTGGGGGGGGTTTCCATGATTAATTTTGCCAGATGATTTAAAAGTACAATGGTTTACCCAAAATACCCAATATAACATGATATACCATATTACCACCCAAGCCCGGGCTATCCCCCCTAAAATGTAAAATATTCACAACTTCACAAGAAATGAGAACTGTTAAGGTGGACCATATCATGGCAGGAGAGCAGCTGTTGCTCTGGTTTTGGTTGTGCCCGTTTATGTAGCCAATTAAAGGAGCGAGGTAGATGCCGACTGCCTTTAAGTATCCTGTTGCTAGTGTGGCTGACCTGAGACATTGAGTGGCTCTGGGCTCAGTCTCTCTGCTTGTCTGTAACCAGAAGGTTGCCAGATTGAGCCTTGGCCTCAGCGGAATAGTCACATGTCCGTGGGTCCTTGAGCAAGGCCCTTAACCCCCAGCTTCAGGGACACCGCACATTGGCTCATCCTGTGCTGTGACCCCCAAGCTATGGAAAGCAAGATGGGGTTAATGGAAAAAAGAATTCCGATGTACCTGTACTTGCGCAAATGGCAAGTAAAAGATTCATTAAAAATATATATATTACTTGAATGAACACAAATTGTCGACTTTGCAGTCAAGTCACCAGAAATTATTAAAATGAGGTGTCAGGATGTGCCAGCCTCTCCGTGTGGTCAGCTGAATGTCTGATGTCGGTGTAGACAGCCTGCATTGTTAGCTTGGGTGCGTGTCAAGTGTTAAAGTATAGTTATGGGCGAATAATTTATGATAGCTTTTATTTAGTAATCTATCACTCGATTTACATTTAGTGACATTCTGTACACTTATTTTTTTGTTGTAATCAGTAGACAGTTATGCTTTCTATTCCCTTGTAGGGCATCACATGGGACAACTTGCTTAAGCACTGAAGAGATTATAAAGCATTATGGTCCCAAGAGAGAGTGGAAGCATTTTGACAGCCTGAATACCTCGTACACCAGATCAGGTATGTGTGTGACCACCTCACTGGGTTCCCTGTGGACAGCATCTAATCACATATGACATCATACGTCATTCATGCTTTTGAAGATTTCTTTCCTAGTTGACATTTTAAATGTTTAGAATTAATATTTTGGTAACACTTGATGGGATTTGTAACTGACATTTAGTTTGTGGTTAATTAACAAGTAATAGCTTAATACTACATTTGTGTTCAGAAAACGTCATTCATAAGAACAAGAAGACTCATTCACATAAGGATCATACGGATATCCTATAATATACTTCTACAACTGTATATTTGTTATATGATGTTTGTAATTATATGTTTAACTTTAAGGTCATTGAAAGTAGTAATTTTGTTTTTTTTGTAAGGAAAACTGGGATGATCAGTAGCATTCTATAACACTACTGGAAACACTAGAGCGATATTTTATGGTCATGTGTGTTTGATTTATGTTTTTTTTCTATTTGTACAATTCCACAGCAAAATACTATTTTTATGACAACTACTTTGATCTTCCTGGGGCACTTCTGTGTGCAAGGGTGGTAGATATGTTACACAAGGTAAGGCTGCTGGATGCTGATAAAGTTTGCAAATGTTACAAATGAATCCCCTGTCTTTGCTTATGTTAACCAGACAAATACCCACATACTGTACCTATAAATACCTGTTCTTTTGTACATTTGCATAGCACATAACTCTGAAGTTAGCGTTTTATGGTTAATCGTGTATTCCGTTTCTTGCTCAACTGTTAACAGCGTGGGAATGAGGTCACAGCAGATTTCTGGAAAGACATTGTCGCTGCCATAGATCATAATTATAATACTTCAGCTTTTAAAGGTAAGTCTGTGTGCCTGTGTGTGTTTTTTTTTTGCGTATGAATAGATTACGTATAGCAGCAAGTTTTGATTGCCTGATAAAATAATTTTGTCAAAAAATTATGTTAAATGAACAATGTATCAGACATTAAAATGGATGGATATATTGCAGTTATCTTCTATATTGATTGTTACCTATTATGGTATTTTATCAAAAGGAAAAAAATCTGTATTTTCTGTTGCCATTATATGTTTTCTAAATGTGCAGCCACTGTGCCAATAATTTAATTTAATGGTATTTGTTTTTCTATAAAAAAGATACCGTACACTAGTACCATCAAGAGAGAAACACAATTAGTTGGGAGTAAGATTTTTTTATTATTTTGGTCAATAAGATGTACATAGCATTATGCATCTTGAGCAATATAACAAAGTTACTGACAAAACATCTATTGGACTTTTCCTGACCGGATTATCTATTTCTATATTTCATATATAAATGTGACAAATCCAATACAATATTGTTTTCTTTTTCAAGAATTATTCAATGTATATGACAAACATTACACTATTCAGACAGACACTGAAAAACAAGAATCAACCGCTGTTATTTTATAAGCAAGCACTGTGTGTTTATTCTTTGAATTACTCTTAACTCAATATTAATGCAAGTACAGCAAGAAGTGAAACAATACGTAAAAAAACAAAATAATAAAATGTAAAAAAATCAGAAAATTTCTCGGTCCGATCAGTTGTCGCCTTTCCCTTATAAATTTTGCTACTTTATCTACTGATCTCTTGTAGGGAATTCATTTTCTTTCTATCACCATCCATTTCTGAAATATTCAGAAAGTAAAACTTGCTTTAATTATTACTTATGTTTTGTTTCGGAAAGAAGGCTGAGAGATAAACGGGGGACGGTGTTTCTTTCAGTCGTTCTGGAGTTTACGTTGTGCGCTCGTTTCGACGCTCCGAATCACGTAGAAGCTATGAGGAAGCCGGAGAAAGAGCAGTGGACGTTTTCGGCACCAAAGATTCCATTAGCCTCCTCGTCAGGTGCCTGAACAAAAACGGTGTCGTGCTCGTGCAACTGAAGGACGGCGCTGCCGGTCATCTGGTCCAGAAAGCCATTGTTATATTCATCGTAAGTGAATGTGACGGGCTGGCTGTTTTGGTAGAGTCCCACTAGTGCATTGGCCCCATTAACATGCAAGTGATAGGTGAAGTAGTAAATGCCGGGGATGTGGCAGGTGAAAATTCCGCTGTGGGGGTCGTAGTGGTGCTCAGCGTTATATACGACTTGGTCAAAGCGGATAGGTTCTCCAGCTGGAGGGTACGCCTTAGTCAACACTGCAGTGAAGGCGGACATTGGGATCTTGACCAGGGCAGGCCCCATCATCTCATGCGATTTAATGGGCATGCCTTTGTCATATACAATCTCACCAGGGGGACCAGGTGGGCCAGGAGGTCCCACTGGGCCCGGAAGACCGTCATGTCCCTTGGCCCCGGGAAAACCAGGGGGCCCCTGAGGACCAGCTATTCCCTTAGTTGTCATTCCTGCAGGGCCAGGGGACCCAGGGGGACCTGGGTGACCTTTAAGGCCAGGTACACCTGGAGGACCTACGGGTCCGATTGGCCCTCTGGCTCCTGGAATTCCATTTTCCCCTATTGGTCCCGGTTCTCCTGGTCTCCCTGGAATTCCCTTTGCCCCTGCTGGCCCTGGTCCACCCGGGCTTCCAGATGAGCCTGGAATGCCTATTTCGCCTTTGTAACCTGGTATTCCAGCCGGTCCCTTTGGACCCATTAGGCCTGGTGCCCCTGGGATTCCTGATTTTCCGTCTAAGCCTCGAACTCCCTTCTCACCCTTATATCCCTGTGGTCCGCCTGGTCCCATTGGACCGATGTCTCCTTTCAGGCCCGGGAGCCCGGGCTCTCCCAGTAATCCTCTTGCTCCCTGAGGACCAGCTGGCCCCATAGAGCCAGTAGCCCCAGGTGAACCAGTGTGCCCCATTGGCCCTGGCTCTCCTTTTTGGCCAGTGGTACCAGAGGTGCCTGAAACCCCCCTCTGTCCTGGCTGTCCAGGAATTCCAGGTTTTCCTATTCCTGGTAAACCAGGAGCTCCGGGTATTCCGGGGGGTCCCTGAGAGCCTTTAACCCCTCCAGGGCCAGGCATACCTGGAGCACCATTCTGACCTGGCTTTCCGGGAATCCCTACGCCAGGGACCCCATCAAGACCCTTTATCCCTGGTTTTCCCATTTGTCCTGGAGTCCCATCTCTCCCTGGAAGGCCTGACTTCCCAGGCTCCCCGGGTATTCCAGCTGGACCTGATTTCCCTACCCCAGGAATTCCTGGTGGACCAGAAGGACCCCTAGGACCCACTGGACCTGACTGACCTGAACTTCCAGGAATCCCATATCCCTTCTCTCCTTTTGGGCCTGGTAGACCAGGAATTCCAGGGTGTCCCTTCAGGCCTGGCTCACCTTTAAGCCCCGATGGTCCGGGAAACCCTTGTGGCCCGGGTTTGCCGACAGAAGAAAGCCCTGCAGGTCCGGGACTCCCAGGAGGGCCAGGTGTACCTCTAGGACCCTGTGCTCCAGGTGTGCCCGGTGTACCCCTCTCCCCAGGCATGCCGTTGCTTCCGGGTTTCCCAGGGGCACCTGGCGTGCCTGGTTTGCCAGCCGCGGAGAATCCTGCAGGTCCTGGTGGTCCAGGGGGCCCCTGGGAGCCTGGCTTTCCGTATCCGCTCTGGCCTGGAGGCCCGGATGGTCCAGGTGGCCCAGGTTCGCCTGGTGCCCCCGGGGGTCCGGGAGCACCTGGTGCCTGCACTGCACAAAAAGAAGACATTTATTAGCATGCAGATCATAACAACCATCACCTTTCCTATAATAACACTGTGAAAGATATTTATTATGAGTTCTATACTAAAGATTACGGCTAGATTTGTCACACATTACGAAGGGGCATGGATACGGCTGTTGTAAATCACCGTGCCGCTAGCGCGTCCGAGGCATGAGGATGCTGGCTGACTTTTTTAAAGTGGCAGCAGTTTAGGCAAAGGCATCATTGTGCCAAGAGCAGCGGGAAGGAGGCCACGGAAACTGCAGGTGCTTCTTTTCCAAGGTGCGCCCTACAGCTTTAGCGTCGAATGTAGTTTATGTTTGGCTACTTTCATTTGTATCACCAACTGAAAATGCATCACATATATTTATATAACTAGAAATTCAAAACAGCACGTATTTGTGGTTAGTGTCATTCTCTGTGTTAGAGCGGGGTGCAGGCAGGTGTCATGCATATTTATTTGTACTATGAAGAAAAGATTTTTTTTTTCCTATCAAGAAACGATTGTAATTGAGTTTTTGATGATGCTGGACTCTAAATCAGCTACAGGAATAAGTATAAAGCAAATTAAACAGAAATAAATAAATTACAGATTAGAGAAAATCTGTAGACCAGTGGTAGCCAATCTTATCCGCAAAGGGCCGGTGTGTATGCGGGTTTTTGCTGCAACTCCCTAATTAGATTACTAATTAGAGGACTGATTGGCTGAGGAGTCCTCACACCTGGGTTTGAACAGCTGACCTACAGGTTATCCCAAAAACCTGCATACACACCGGCCCTTTGCGTATAAGATTGGCCACCCCTGCTGTAGACAGAGAAAAGCATGCAGAGAGAAATGATAGGAAAACCCAGACCGTTAGAATATCACATTAAACACATTTTATATGAGGCACTGTTGGTAGTAAATAATCGACTGATGACAGTACAATCTAGATTCCTGTGATGGTGTTGAACGATGTCTTGTAATATTTCACTAGTTTCTCACTATTACCCACTTTTTCAGATTTGATGGACTTTTGCTGGAGATTTTCAGATCCATTCGTCAGATTGCTTAGCCCTTAATTATTACCCTGATTATTTTCTTAGCTGTTTCTGGGTAAGATGTATAAGGGCATGCAATCATTGACTTCTTTTTGTTTTGTAAAAGTTTAATTTGAGATGTTTAAAGGAGACAGCATTTGCTGGTGCTTTTAAAAATGCATGCAGAGATGAGCACATTTTCAGCTGCGTTGAATGCTATTTACCGTTTGGTTTCATCGCCTTCATTCAGGACCCCCCTCTGAAATATTGTCACTATTTAGATCAACTTTATCATCTTTTATGACTTAAACTAGTCGAGGACTTACGTTGACTCCAGTTAATGGGTTAGCATTGGCAGATAAGTCATAAAACTGCCCAGAGCCTTTCAGACCAGCTGGAATCTACAAAGCGATCTGTCACTCAACACATTTTTGTTTAAATTTTAGTGCCTTCATCAGTGAGACGACAAAATTTCTTATTTTCTATCAATGACATATTCACAAGTGGTTTAAACTACAAATTGCCCAAGTGGTAGGATGTGTTTTAACATTATTAATTCAATTGATTTAAAGTAAGTAGCTGATTACACCACATTTAATTGTTACTTAAACTATGCCTTCCAATTCTCCACAGAACCTTAAGTAATAAAAATGTCAAATTAAGACAGAAGGAATCAAAGTGCTTGACTGATGTTTGCTATGGTGATGGAATGAGATATTGTGGATGAGTCATGGGTTTGGCGCGTCTGTGAGAGAAAAGCAAATTCAAATAGCAAATAGAGTTGTCTGGAGCTATGAGGGAATTTGCAAGGATAGATATCAGCGGTGCAGATCTTGTCTCAGAGCACTAAGACACTTCCTCAGGTTTTTCATATCTAAGAAAAGTTCCTGAGCAGTGGCATCGTCTAAGGCAGGGGTCTCCGACTCCGGTCCTGGAGAGCTACTATCCAGTAGGTTTTCTGTCCCACTTGGCTTCTGATGAGCCACACCTGCTCCTGCTATTTACCTGAGAACAGGTGTGGCTCATCAGAAGCCAGGTAGGATTGAAAACCGACTGGATAGTAGCTCTCCAGGACCGGAGTTGGAGACCCCTGGTCTAAGGCAGTGATTCCCAATCCATCTTTGTGACTCTGGCGTTGGGAGGGATTAAAAACACGGACTGTCTGTGGGTCCCCGAGCTCCAGGTTAGGAAACTCTGGTCTAAGGGAATAAGACGTCATGAGCACTGTCAGGAAGATGAGGTGTCTTCAGACCAAAGCGCAGGGTGAGGGTCATGCATTACGGAGTCAGCTTCCTGAGTTTTAATTCTTCGATGGGCTTGATATCTATTTACCAGTCCTCAAAAACTTATGAGGGTCAATATTTAACTGAATATGGAATGGCTAGAATATACTTATAATATTTTATTTAAAAGAATATATATATATCTACATGTGATCCTTAAATAAATTATTTGACTTTAGGGCGGACTTTAAAGTTTTGGAAGAGATACTTCCAAGAGTTGGGCTTCTTGGTTTACAAGCATCAGTATTTTGTAGGACCTTTTGTAGGAGAACAAACTGGAAGTCATTGTTTTTACTTTCCACAATTGCTAATAAGAAGCTTCCAGACTGTCCGTTGGTAACCTACAGATCAGGTTTTACATTGTAACCCAGAGCAGAGTAAGCATTAGTGTTACCTTACTAGCTATAGGGGAACTCTGTGGATCATTAGTGAGGCTGCTGTGGATGTCAGCAGTCATCTGGAAAATTGAAATTGTGTCATCCGTAAGTTTTTTTTTTTTTTTGTTAATTAAAAACTACACCTCTGCATGCTCTGTCCAAGTCCTAACCCCTTTAAAGGTGAAATGTAACTATCACTAATATTAACCATTTTTAGAAAATTTGCGATTCTGGATTAGATTTAAGTTTAAGAATTCAGGATGGTTTCCGTTATATAAAAGAAGAGAGTGGTCTGTTTGGCTATGTTTAGCCAAGTCTGCTAACATTTGTTCTGGAAGTATGGATGAACATTGAGAAAAAGCCTGTTTACATCCTGGCATTTTTTCGCCTCTCTGTATCACCACTTACATCATGCATAAAGGAGTACGGGGCGGTTTGCGGCCAGGACGAAGTGTCTTGGCAGTGAGGACGAGGTTACGGGCGCAGCATGGCGGGGAGGAAGCGATGGCCGCCCGCGAAAGTGCTCATTACGCGGTGCGAGCGGTCGCCACGCTGCCTTAATCTATCAGAACGTCCGTAGCCTTCAGAGGATGAGAGAGCCGACTGGCTCACGCCCACATTGCGACAGACCACGACAGTAGACTTGCCGGGCTTGCCTTGTTTGCCACGCTACACTTGGTGGACTCGGCTAATGACTATTTGAAGTTGCGATGTTTGGTTTAACGTGTGTGTGCGTGTGTGTGCGCTGTGTTCTTGCCATTGTCAACGACTCTTGTTTGTTCCGGTAAGGATATCCAGCCAGCGATTACAGAAGTATATACAAGCGAGTCATTGAACAGAACAACAGAATACTTCATTATGTACTTCAGGATACTGAAGTGAATAAAGTTCAGTCGAAAGGAAGGTCTTGCTGGAACTTAAGGCTGGTCAAAAAACTAGGCTAAATGCGTCTCTGAACAGGCTGGATGTTATATATGGTAGCTTTACGGACATTCAGACTTCATAGTACAGGTGTTTCAGACTCGGATTTCCCCTTTTATTTATTTTTTTCCACAAAAATAATATATTAAAATATGCAGTACTGCAATTCATCCTTCCACTTAGGATTTATTTTGCCTGCCTTAGAAAATTTTTAATCTGAGAGCAGCTTAGAATTAAGGGTGCAGTTTTTCAGATTTACCTGCAGTATGGAGACAGATAACGTTCAGTGTTTTTTTATGGCAAGTTTCCATATTCTTGGTGTTTTTTGACTAGAAGAACCTGAAGCGAAAGCCATTAAAATGTAATTGGGAAGGAAATCGGCTGACATGTTAAGGCTACAAGCACACACTGCGAAAGCAGCTCAACAGGAGATTGTTGTGTGAGCACTTGACTTGTATCAGCCAATCATTTCAGTTGGATTTCATTTAATATCTGAGACCTTTTTTTCCAAATCATTGCTTGAACAGAGAATCTGCTGTAAATTCTGGGATGGAGTACAGTTGTAAATCCCTGTCCTGGTCACTGGCCTCCAAAGAGTCGCCCATGCCTTGAACTTACCATGACCCTTCTTTGGGTAGGGCGCCTTGACGATTTGTCTGGCATGGTATCTATCCGGAGTTGCGTCCACCAAGGTCAGCGACAGAAGAACGACGCTGATCACCCGAAGGTCCATCCTCTCAGGCTAAACCTGTAAGGGAGAGTTGTATAGAAGATACACGTTAGCAAACCATTAGGCGTCCATCGCATCTAAACAGCCCTGCTGGTGAGCGTTCTCTGGAAAAGTCTCATTGTTCTTTAGACATTTGCCACAACATTTCTTCAGGAACAGTATGAAAACCCCATTTCAGAGCCACTAATATGCTCGGGTAACTTAGCTCTCTAAGTGGTGGTCCAAACCTGGCTTTTAACAACCTTAAATCCACCACTCAGTCTGTTTACCCGCTGCAGTGCCAGGGCTCTGTACCACTGGCTTGCTGGACAGTGTGGTACTTTGGCCTAGCATTAAGCAGGTTCTAGTGAACTGGGCCACTGTGTGCATCCCGCAGACTCGGTCCCGAGAACCTTACAGGTGACACATACCAGTGCTGGCTGTTCAGCTCCAAATTTAAAAAAAAAAAAAAAATCTGGGATCCAGGATTCTGTCCTTGCTGCTGCTGTATATCCTTAGGAAGGGAATGTATTGGAAGAACTGCTGGGGTTCGATATGTTTTTTCGGATTTTTATACCCAGCCTGCCCATGGCACTGCTGAAAGTCCGCCCCCTATATAAACACCTCCCTCCTGCAAGAGAGGTTTTAATTAGGGGCTCGTGTTGAGTCACGATGCTCAGGGAAGTTGGAGAGCGGTTTTCTGTAAGCATTTAGACCTGCGATTACCTCGTCTTTAGTGTCACGAGGACCAAGAGGGCCTTCGGTATAGAGCTGAAAAAATAGCTGAACCTCTCTGCTGCTAAGTTAAAAGTTAATGACCCATTTGGTGTTGAGGTGACTTTTACGGTCTCCATCCAAATCGATCCCGTACGATAAACATGTCCTTGATATTCTTTACAGTGTGTTTTTCGCAGATCTGTATAGAATTTCTGTATTTATTCTTGCAGTACTTTGTGATGATGTTTTAATTTAATTATGAAATTGTTAATTAATTAATTTTTAATGGTATGCCAGTCACAGTAAAAGACCATAAAGTATTGTAGCATAACAAACACTAGAGGACAGTATTTAAAGTTTTTTTTAGAGACTAGATCTCCCATCTGCTGACAACATCGCTATTTTTATCCCCATTGTTGTTTATTGCTTTATTTTTAGACGTTTAAACTAAATACAGCATTTCAGTAATTTATGTCCACAATAGCAGCTTTGCTACACATTTCCTCACTTGTTAGATTATATAGGCCTAATTATTTTATACTGTCTCATTTCCGTTACACCGAGTTCCTTTGTTTTTTGGGAGTTACACACAGTGTAGCGCTCGGATCCATGCGGTGACGCATGCAAGCGCTGAATGAGTGATGCCTTTGAGAGAGAAGCTGACAGGCTGAGACGCCTTGCTGACAGCGGTAGGAATCAGTGCGCAGAGCTCAACATTTCCTGACATTCTTGGATTTATGGTACATCAGGTATCCACCCCTTTCTGCCAACTAGTACAGATATTTTTGGAATGAAGTGCATGCTTTCTTTCTTTCTTTCTTTACCATTATTTCTGGACAATGAAGGTTCTTGTTTCCGTTCATAGAACCGTGTATGATATAAGCAGTTCTTAATCAAGTCTTGAGTTTCTGTTTCTGTTGACAGGTATGGTTTTTGCTACCAGTCACTGTCCTGCTTTCCTCGTGAGAAAATATAGCAAACATGAATATCTATCCATCCATCTTCTGTAACCGCTTATCCTATTCAGGACCATTGGGGGTGTGGAACCTACAGGTGCAAGGAGGGGAACTACCCAGAGTGGGGCACCAACCCATCACAGGGCACACACACACCAGTCACTCACACACCATTCACACCAGTGGGCAATTTGGTAACTCCAATCAACCTCAGCATGCTTTTGGACTGTTGGGGGAAACCAGAGTACCCAGAGGAAACCCCATGACAGCACGGGGAGAACATGCAAACTCCACACACAGGGAGCCAGGGTGGAGACTCGAACCCTGGTCCCAGAGGTGTGAGGGAACAGTGCCCACTGGGGCACCGTGCCGCCCCCAAACATGAATACGAGAGTTAAGTCAAAACCAATAGAAATGAGTCAAAGAAGACTATAAGTAGGCATGTTCTAAGGAAAGAGTCATAATGTTGGCATCAGTAGGCATCGGCCTACGGAGCTTGAAGCTTTGTTTGCACTTAGACAATAAGACTATTGATCCCACACTGGGGAGACTTACATGTTGCAGCATCTTAAAGACAAATAGCAACAGAGAACAAACCAAAAAATACTATAACAGTAAAAACTGGCTGTGTTCATCCACCTATTGTCTATAAATACTTGTATGTGGGGTTGGGGTCATGGGCTGTGTGCTGGGTAGCTTACAAGACTGTGACTCTCTTGGTAGCTCATGACACTCAGATCTGCACAATCTTTATTTTTGCATGTATTTATACTGTGGACAAAAGCATTAGATCTATGTTGATGCTAAAACTGATTATCCTCACCTGATATCGGTATTCTGAGCGGGTGGGGGGCGGGGAGGTTGTTTATGACGTGGTCTTCTGTCGATCTTCATCCTCCTCCTTCTAGGTCTGTGTAGCTCACCTCCAACAAGTGACCAGTTAAAATCAAGGCAGGACACTGTAAAGCCTGACTACGATCCTGGCTGTATGATATTTCAATTTGTGCCCCAGTGTCCTGTGGTTTTGTTTTTTTCCAGGAAAGAGTAATAAGATCCATTTTTGTGTTTTTTCCAGGCTTCAGTGATTTCTCCAGATTTGTTTCATTTCAGTTAAAAAAAAAATATTTTATTTGACAGTATTATCAGTTCCCTAGATGATCTGAATATGGAGTAATATTTTACTCCCGGTTTTTCATTTGCTCTTCCTTTTCTGCCAGGGTTTTGTCACATAGAGGTTTATAAACTTTTATGTCTCCATTTGTGTGGGAAGTGAACAGGATTCTGATTTCACATTTTAATATCCATTTGCTAATTGTTTTAATTCCAGTTTTATGAATGAAGGTATCAATAGCAGTTCTTTAGGTTAAATGTGGACAAAATTATGTAGTAAAAACAAGTTTTGAAATCACTGAGGTGCAATTTGCTGGGACCTTCAGATGAAACCTCTATAGATCTTATTTCGATTTGCTGAAAAGTTTTTGGGAAGTAAGTCCTGAATGGAGCTAAACATTACGGCAAGTTTGTTTTCTCTTATTTACTTTCTAGCTCAAATGGAGGATGTTTGTGTTCATTTCAGTGTTCTTGAGGTTTGCCTAATTGCCTAAGTTCACTTACCTCAGTCCTTTCAGTAAAGTCCTTTGGATCTGAGCTGATGACTAGACAAGCCTCTGGTCACTGGTCCAGCTTCAGATCCTGTTTCCTCGCTGAGAGGATATTTTGATTTGTGGGACTTGGTGCTGAGGTGACTAAAGGAGAAACCTCCTGCCATCCAGTTACATCGTCCTCTACTCACTACCTTCCTTTTCTGAAGGTCCTGTAATTATTCACATGGGTCCTTTCAAACAAACGTGAAATATCAGAATGCTGTTGTATGCAGATTGTCTGGTCGTATATGTATGATATAGATACGTATGACAGGCTTTCATGTAGTAGCTTAATAGGGTCAGCTTTGACATTTCATAACTTGTAAATAACCTGTTAAAAAGAAAGAAGATTGAATTGCCCATGAGAGTTGGGCAAGAAGTTAGTGCTTTACAGTCATTTATTCTAATGACAATAAGTCATGACTCTGTTCATATCCATATAATATAAAAATGGAACCACCGGGGGGGGCGGGGGGGTTGCTGACCAGATACTTTATATAGACACAGTAACTAGATGTTGGCTGCCTGTGAAATTGTAGGTTTGCACTGTGCATAGAATTATTGTCATCATATCATAGCAGTTTCTAACCAGCTGTGGAATTTGACTCAGAGCGAAGGGCTTATGTACTCATGTGTATGGTTTTGGGTTCATTCTCCTTTCATTTTCTATTTAATTTGTTGCAAAATATATTGGAGTCTCTGTCCGGCATGAACAGCGTCCGTGTCATTAACGTGCTGTGGCCCAGATCGCGTGTCATTAACGTGCTGTGGCTCAGATCGCGTGTCATTAACGAGCTGTGGCCCAGATCGCGTGTCATTAACGTGCTGTGGCCCAGATCGCGTGTCATTAACGTGCTGTGGCCCAGATCGCGTGTCATTAACGCGCTGAGGCCCAGATCTCGTGTCATTAACGCGCTGTGGCCCAGTTCCCGTGTCATTAACGCGCTGTGGCCCAGTTCCCGTGTCATTAACGCGCTGTGGCCCAGATCGCGTGCCATTAACGCGCTGTGGCCCAGATCGCGTGTCATTAACGCGCTGTGGCCCAGATCGCGTGTCATTAACGCGCTGTGGCCCAGATCCTGTGTCATTAACGCGCTGTGGCCCAGATCGCGTGTCATTAACGCGCTGAGGCCCAGATCCCGTGCCATTAACGTGCTGTGGCCCAGATCGCGTGTCATTAACGCACTGTGGCCCAGATCCCGTGTCATTAACGCGCTGTGGCCCAGATCCCGTGCCATTAACGTGCTGTGGCCCAGATCGCGTGTCATTAACGCGCTGTGGCCCAGATCGCGTGTCATTAACGTGCTGTGGCCCACGCGCACAAGTCTGGATGGGCAATCACCCCGGTTCTGAGATGTTGCCCAGCTGTAGATTTCCTGTAGAGTTAGATGAGTCCCAAGGGCAGCACCTAGCAATGTTTTTTTCATGCTGGTTTGCATGTTTTTGTGAGATTATGAACATCTCAAAATAATTACTGTGGAAAACAATATTGAGAAAGAACAAGTATTGTGGAAAAAAGCAAAAAAAAAAAACTGCACATATGGCAAACTGCTCTACTGGTGACTAAACTGATGGTAAGAATGAGATATGTGAAAACACACATTAAAATATGCTGACAATAATGTACACATAACCTGTTGTCTTATTAAAAAGCTTTTTTTCTGAATTGGTGTGCCAAGCCTTAATCCCTGCGCTAAATTACGGTAATTCGCATGCATTAGTTGTGAATGTTTTCATAAAGGTATTTTTAGTCCCCGTACAAAATATGTGATGCTTCATAAAAAATTCCCTTGGGGACACTACTAAAATGGCAGGGTGCGAAAAGCATTTTTCATTTGGTTGTTTCCTTTTGGTTGATTGATAGTTCTGCATTGAATATTTTGCTTTTATGGTTTTGTAATTGTTGACAGACCCATTTGGATCTGTTTTTGATAGAGATGAACAGAATGTGAAATGGCATGAAACACTGAGTGTTTTTGGATGTCTATAATTTTAATTCCTTTTCTGCTGGATTTCATCTTAAGACCGCCTTCTGCCATTCATGTTTTTAAGACTGAAACGCTTAACTTTGCCTTAACTTTACCTTTTAACGAAACATTATTCTCCGTTAACCTTCACCTTAAACATGTGCCTGTTGGATTGAAAACACACACAACCCAGATTAAGAATTATACCAAAATCATATGGTGATGAAATATATGAGAAACAGCAGGAAGACCCACATTGTTCGCCTGCATCACCCAGGTGCAAACAGGTCAGCTGATCAAAACAAGCATGTAGTCTAGCTGCTTTTCTGTATCGTTTGTAGTGTTTCAGCAGTTTTTAGTGTTGCCTGTGTATTTAAAATGTGAGTCTTCAGTCACACTCTGCGTTAATAGAATTACTGTTGAGTTTGATGCGCATGGTGTGGGGGTGTGTTTGAGAGTGGAAATGTGAAGACGCGAGATTATTGTGCTCTGGAAGCCTTGATTGTTGTAGCAGAACACAGAGACCTTTAAAGACAGAGTACTGTTCCCTCCTTCCCAAAATGGATATTTCTTTGGTCCAGCAAGACTGTTATGGGACAGCACAGATGAAGTTGGCTGACAAGATGCTTATTGTCTAGGAGTAATTAGAGAAGTATGTGAGGAATCGAGCCCTGTTTACGTCCCCCACCTGTGCCTCCATCTCACAGCTGAATGGGTCATTTTGCTCTTGTTTGTATGCATCAATGCAACACGTGCAGCTGCAGTTTCGAAGTGTCAACATCCACCACCAGCACAAAAACACTGACACCTTGTACTGGAACGATTGAGGTTTCAGAAACACCTCTCTGCTTCTCAGCTTTGTGTAGATAGTATCTGTGTTCTTTTGTCTCCTTTACTGGGGAGATGTTTGAGAGAAGGATCCAGGGCATGCAGTTCCGGAAGATACCTGTAGTGGTCATTCAGGCGAATCCAAAAATAAGGTGTTCCATCCTTCTTCACGAAAGTCTCATTTGACACATATCAAGGGCTTTTAGCCTCCTGATTTACAACCGCAAGTAAACAAATGCTCTTCTAGAAGAGAGTTGTGGTTCATTAACCTGTAGTAATTGCAACAGTCGATATCTTGTCAAAAAATTATTTGATGCAGTTGTCTGATTTCTTATAGTGTGGAATCTTGGGAATAACAAAGCAACAGATAACATTGTCATTTTCAGGACTGTGCATAAGTTCATGAAAATGGTGTTTAAATTATCTTCATTTAAGTGTACAACTATGATATTATGTTTGTCAACGTGTGTCAGCTTAACCATTTGAAAAACCTCTCCTAAAGTCACCCTGATATTTGCAGCTATTCAATACAGCCATGATTTCTTGGCTTGACCACTAGCACACCTTATGTGTCCAATCAATACTTCTTTGACTATTTAAACTAATTAATTAATTATTTGAGCTGGTGGTGAAATTTAATGAATGCATGGAACGGCTGAGGTGCCCCTAAGGAGAGGTTTGGGAACTGAAGCGGTGTTGATCTAGTCATAAACATAATACACACACACACACACACACACACACCAAACGCAAATGTGCTCTTTAGTAAATACCTACTGCCCTTGCTCTTTTATTACAGACACTGTCAATGAAAGAACATCATTACACAGATTACCAGAGGTGGGTAATTCAGGTCCAGAGAGTAAAAGTCCAGACCGGGATTTTGTTTCAACCAACCAGCTGAGTTCTCTGTGACCGTGACTCTTTATGCTCAAGTGGTTGTTTGAAACAAACCTGGAATTACCCAACTCTACTGCAAATTACATATTAAAAGAAAAGTATGTCTCTAGGAGTGTTGGTTCGTACATTTCTGATTTGACTATAGCTAACGAGTTTTGTACCTTTTGGAATCTTAACACTTCAGCACCCAGCGGAATGTTTGAGAGAAAATGCACTGGAATAATGTTAAGTGTCCCTGTAGAAGGTGTGATTGCCAGTACTCAGCAGCACAGCCTTTCCACTGGCACAGGGACGGTATCTGTGTTTGCCCAGCTGGTTAGAGCCACGCTGTACTCAGCAGCACAGCCTTTCCACTGGCACAGGGACGGTCTCTGTGTTTGCCCTGCTGGTTAGAGCCACGCTGTACTCAGCAGCACAGCCTTTCCACTGGCACAGGGACGGTCTCTGTGTTTGCCCTGCTGGTTAGAGCCACGCTGTACTCAGCAGCACAGCCTTTCCACTGGCACAGGGACGGTCTCTGTGTTTGCCCTGCTGGTTAGAGCCACGCTGTACTCAGCAGCACAGCCTTTCCACTGGCACAGGGACGGTCTCTGTGTTTGCCCTGCTGGTTAGAGCCACGCTGTACTCAGCAGCACAGCCTTTCCACTGGCACAGGGACGGTCTCTGTGTTTGCCCTGCTGGTTAGAGCCACGCTGTACTCAGCAGCACAGCCTTTCCACTGGCACAGGGACGGTCTCTGTGTTTGCCCTGCTGGTTAGAGGCATGCTGTACTCAGCAGCACAGCCTTTCCACTGGCACAGGGACGGTATCTGCGTTTGCTTTGATGGTTAGCGCCACGCTGTACTCAGCAGCACAGCCTTTCCACTGGCACGGGGACGGTCTCTGTGTTTGCCCTGCTGGTTAGAGGCATGCTGTACTCAGCAGCACAGCCTTTCCACTGGCACAGGGACGGTATCTGCGTTTGCTGTGATGGTTAGCGCCACGCTGTACTCAGCAGCACAGCCTTTCCACTGGCACAGGGACAGTCTCTGTGTTTGCTCTGCTGGTTAGAGCCTCGTCATAGAGGATAGGGGGAATTTTAATTTCTTTTTTTGCTTCTAGCATAGAATAAATATGTCAGGCAGAGACGGGCTGGGTGGCCCTGGGCTGGGGGGGGGGACGATCTGTCGGGAGTATCAGTGCCGGAATGAATCCCTGATTTTTGGCTTATTATTATCCCTTAAAGGGATTGGAGGAATTGTATAACAACAATAAGATAAGATACCATACGATAAGATGAGTCCTAACTCCCCTCCGCAGGTGGAGATTCTTTTGCTTATTTTTACTGTTGCTACAGTAGTCTGGCCGCGTGAGCATCCTCGGGGAGGGAAGCTACAGGGCGCGTTCCGGTTTTCCTGTCTTCCAGACCTGTGCCTTTCATGTAGCCTCCTGCAGAGCAGTGTGACCCTGTACTGGGTGGATGAATGTGTAGATGGAGGTTCTGGCTCCGCCGCATTGCTTTTGATTCGTAAGGAAGTGTTGAGTCATTCTGACTGCCTAGAAGAGTAATGTTCGCCTGCGGTTGTGCGCTACTGCGGCACGCGGTGCTTATGGGTTATGGTACACAAAACAGTCTATACCCAGTAGCCGGTCAAGGGTGCGTTGTTCTTCACTGAAGCCGTTTAATGGTAGCCCTGATGTGGTCGTTGTGGCCAAGCACGATTCACTCAGGCAACACGTGGAGAGACTTTGCTTTTGGTTATAGGCTTGATTGTTCTTTTTTTAAATTATATGTGCAAGTTATTCATTTAAATGAGTAAGTAAACCATACAAACATTCTGTTTATATGAAGTATGGGGTTGAAACTTTGCGTTTTTGCTCTGTATGGACCAACTCACTTCACATTCTTCCTTGGTTTTTGGGAAAAATGAATTCCTGCAGAAAAATCATGTTTAAATGGATTTTTGGACCGGCGTATGAGTCTACTGTACTTTGGTTAGCCAAAATGGAAAACATTTTGGGTATAGGTTCAGGTCATGTTGGGGAGTGTGCACTGATGCAGCGTGTTGCTGCACCCACCACACGACAAAACTCTTCGGGATCCCGGCCGGCGACCCCCCAGGCAGATACAGGGTCCAGTCCCGCCCCCCGGAAATGGCCATCCATCTGCCGCAGCCAGGTGTCACGTGGGCGTCCCCTCAGCAATGAGGATCCTGTGAGCCGGATCACCCTCAGAGAAACGCGCCACATGGCCGTAGTGCCGTAACTGATGCTCCCTCACAATGCAGGTAATGTGCCTCATTCGGGACTCCTCTATCAACCGCTCATTCGACACAAAGTCAAACCAGCCGTACCCAAGGATTCTCCGAAGGTGTCCTGTCATCATCTCAGAGAAGTATAGAAATAAATATTCAAAGGAAAAGTAAAGTTGCCTTTTTGTTCCCCTCAAATGCAGCTACTCCTTATAAGGGGTCTGTGAGAAGATTATGCCTGAACAGAGGCCTGATTGACAGTGGTGATTTACAGTGGTGATTTACAGTGAATATGGTGGAGTGCGCCTGACAGTTTACTATTTTCTGTTTTTTTTTAAAATTTTTTTTATTTTCCTTAATCCCGCAAAGTTTTTGACAGCTCAGATTCACTTCAGGCCGTATTTTGGTTTCCTTGGCGGGCTGTGAATTTTAAATAAGGGAAAATGTCACTGCTGTATTTAGATACTGCAATGTATTATTGCTCTGATGCTTCTACAGAGAAGCTTTGATGAAGGAATGTATGTTTACTGTGTCAGGTCAGTAGCTTTCCTACTAATTATTAAATACGCTCGCAAATGTGACTCGGGTGATCAGTGAGTTTTTTCCAGATATACTTTTGTCCTGTAAGTAGTGTTTTTCCACAGTAATAAGTCCAGAAGTATTAATATATATATATATATTTCATTTTATGGTTCTTTTTTGCCTGGACATGCACACGGTCAGACCCACGGAGCTGATGATCATACTGAGCCTCTCCGTCATACTTCATTCTGTGATTTGCGGAGCTAAATGGAGTGAAGAATTTTGTTTGTGTGTGTAATTTGGGACTTGATCTGCGATTGGAAAGGGACCTGGCAGACTTTTCGTTTTTGACGTGGAAATGTTATTTTTAGTTTCCCTCGTTGGTTACAGGTTCGTCCAAGTTTATTGTGATGTATAAGACTGTGGCATTTTACTCCGAGAACTTTTTTCTGATGTGATGCAGTCCTTGCTAGTGGATTTCTGATAGAGTGGAAGGGCTGTTTTCTAAAGATCGACTGGAACGTGGGACAGAGCAGAACAAATTTTACCCATAAAATATTCCAGAAAATATCCAGTTGTACACCTGACAGTTATTTGCTTGATTATTGGGATTCCTCGATGTCCAGAACATGTTTTTTGTTATGGTTTTTTTCTTACTTCAGTCCAAACGCAAGTCGAGGGCCCTAGGAAATATCCGTGCCATGTCTCTGAGGGGATTAAGCGACTTACCCCCGTTAGCCAAGCCCGACATCTTTCTGGGGGGCGTCTGCAGCAGTCAGCCAGTAAGGCCTGGCCGTGTCAGACCCTCTCCTCCCCAGCGGGATGACAGGTCAGCGTCTTATGCTTTGGAGGATAGATGACAGGATTGTTTATTTTTATACGTTTCATTGAAGGAATACAGCTCAAAGTGCTTTACAGTATAATATACCTGAAAATAAACATAGAAACAAGATGGATAAAATGAAATTAAATAAAATTTCATGAAATTTAAAGGAGAGTAGTAAAAGCCTAGGTTGTATCTGCCTCAAAATTGTATTGATAGATTAATTAAACATAACATTATAACATAGAAGTCATAAAATCAAGTCAAATACAGCATTTTATGTTGTTGTGCAGTGTGTATTATGTTTGCACCAGAACTGCCAATTTGCTTGCTGTGAACTCCTGTTTAAAATAAGACTAAATGTTTTATACATTTAAATGTGCATTCGTGTTTATTTTTTTTTCCTCAGTGCAAAAACACTCATCCAGCCTCGAAACCACTTACAGTACGGAGTGACAGTGAGCTTGTTGTCCGTTACGGCAGGCCGTGCCAGCCCAGTGCGGGGCACACTCACACATGGTAGCTGGCCTGCTGACATCACTTCCTGTAGCCACATGGTTCTCGGTTGTGGGAGGAAGCACATGCAGGAACAGGGCTGAGATTGAGACCTACGGCCCTAGAGATATGATGTAACAGCACTATCCACGAAACTACCCTGCCCCCCCTCAACAGCACTATCCACGAAACCACCCTGTCCCCCCCATGCAAATACGGTATCAATCAGCTTGGTGGCGACTTGCTTTTTAAAATAAATAAGCAAACTGAAAACTGTCTCTAAATCTTGCATTTGTCACAATACTGCAGCTTATTTATAGTTTTTCTGTTCTATTTTTTATTCAAAAGACAGGCAGCAATGTGCGCTGTACTCAGCAGCACAGCCTTTCCACTGGCACAGGGACGGTCTCTGTGTTTGCCCTGCTGGTTAGAGCCACGCTGTACTCAGCAGCACAGCCTTTCCACTGGCACAGGGACGGTCTCTGTGTTTGCCATGCTGGTTAGAGCCACGCTGTACTCAGCAGCACAGCCTTTCCACTGGCACAGGGACGGTCTCTGTGTTTGCCCTGCTGGTTAGAGCCACGCTGTACTCAGCAGCACAGCCTTTCCACTGGCACAGGGACGGTCTCTGTGTTTGCCCTGCTGGTTAGAGCCACGCTGTACTCAGCAGCACAGCCTTTCCACTGGCACAGGGACGGTCTCTGTGTCTGCTCTGCTGGTTAGAGCCACGCTGTACTCAGCAGCACAGCCTTTCCACTGGCACAGGGACGGTCTCTGTGTTTGCTCTGCTGGATAGAGCCACGCTGTACTCAGCAGCACAGCCTTTTCACTGGCACAGGGACGGTCTCTGTGTTTGCCCTGCAGGTTAGAGCCACGCTGTACTCAGCAGAATAGCCTTTCCACTGGCACAGGGACGGTCTCTGTGTTTGCCCTGCTGGTTAGAGCCACGCTGTACTCAGCAGCACAGCCTTTCCACTGGCACAGGGACGGTCTCTGTGTTTGCCATGCTGGTTAGAGCCACGCTGTACTCAGCAGCACAGCCTTTCCACTGGCACAGGGACGGTCTCTGTGTTTGCCCTGCTGGTTAGAGCCACGCTGTACTCAGCAGCACAGCCTTTCCACTGGCACAGGGACGGTCTCTGTGTTTGCCCTGCTGGTTAGAGCCACGCTGTACTCAGCAGCACAGCCTTTCCACTGGCACAGGGACGGTCTCTGTGTCTGCTCTGCTGGTTAGAGCCACGCTGTACTCAGCAGCACAGCCTTTCCACTGGCACAGGGACGGTCTCTGTGTTTGCTCTGCTAGATAGAGCCACGCTGTACTCAGCAGCACAGCCTTTTCACTGGCACAGGGACGGTCTCTGTGTTTGCCCTGCAGGTTAGAGCCACGCTGTACTCAGCAGAATAGCCTTTCCACTGGCACAGGGACGGTATCTGTGTTTGCCCTGCTGGTTAGAGCCACGCTGTACTCAGCAGCACAGCCTTTTCACTGGCACAGGGACGGTCTCTGTGTTTGCCCTGCAGGTTAGAGCCATGCTGTACTCAGCAGCATAGCCTTTCCACTGGCACAGGGACGGTCTCTGTGTTTGCCCTGCAGGTTAGAGCCATGCTGTACTCAGCAGCATAGCCTTTCCACTGGCACAGGGACGGTCTCTGTGTTTGATCTGCTGGTTAGAGCCTCGTCATAGAGGTTAGGGGGAATTTTAATTTCTTTTTTTGCTTCTAGCATAGAATAAATATGTCAGGCAGAGACGGGCTGGGTGGCCCTGGGCTGGGGGGGGGGACGATCTGTCGGGAGTATCAGTGCCGGAATGAATCCCTGATTTTTGGCTTATTATTATCCCTTAAAGGGATTGGAGGAATTGTATAACAACAATAAGATAAGATACCATACGATAAGATGAGTCCTAACTCCCCTCCGCAGGTGGAGATTCTTTTGCTTATTTTTACTGTTGCTACAGTAGTCTGGCAAAGTGATCCTCGTGCATGATAGATGTAACCGTCGTTAAAACAGCACACTTTCTGGGCCTCGTTGGAATTACCATCTGTGTCTCGGGTTGGAATTTCCCCGCTCTGCCCGGTGAGATTTCACCTCCGCACCACAGCAGCATCCGTCAGCGTGACTGCCGTGTGTCACCACAGCAGACCGTGGCTCATTTGGCTGGGATTTGAAATTGAATCTTTAGTTTCAGCCTCCAGCCCCTCTGTCCTCTAATCAGCAGCTGTGTCTCCCCGCCGACAGCAGGCATGTGGAGGAGAAGATGCGTCCAGCTTCTAGGCCATCAAAGCTTTAAACGCCCAGGGATACCAAGTGGCCACACTCCCATGAACACTCTGCCCCCCACCCCAACCCCCCACCCCCACTTCCAGTACTACTGTCATTTACTACAAGACTGAATAAAACACCAGAGTCTGACAGGAAATATAATGTATAACCATCTCCAGAGACTTCCTCTGGTATGTCACTGAATTATAGGTCCATACTTTACTTTACACATACACTTAGCCACATTAATTTAGTGTGTTGTGTGTTAATTTGATTATTTTCAGGGGTATAATGATATTGTGCATAACTTATGAATTCTTTTATGGGTTGTTGCTGTGGATGGACTGGGGTATGTTTGCAGGATAGTTTTGGTTTACAGTGAGAGGTGATCGTTTGATAATTTCCTTTAGATTTTTAATGAAATAGCTACTGTATCATGTCCATGTGACCGTGCTTGAATTATGTGGTGGATTCCTGCATCGTATTCAGTGAATTTCCAGGATTTGTCCTTATATTCAACCCAAGAGGTTACATGAAAACATACGAAAACAGACACACTGGTACTAAGCTTCTCCAGGTTCTGAGGATATTTTGTTTGCCAGTACGAGTCTAAATGTCACCGCCGTAATGCTGGAATTGCCCCACTGCAAATCATTCTGCAGTCCTTGGCCATTTTAGGGTCTGCCAGTCTAAATGGGAGCTGAGACTGGAACTTATTTAGCCAGAATGTGCTAGAAACGGACATGCAGCAGTCTAGAGAAGTGGAAACTGGCCAGCGATGATCCGAACGTTATATCCCCTCCTCCCTACTTTGTTTTTTTTGTAATGACAGATTTGAAAGTCGGTAGTTTTTCTTTTGGAGAAGAGTAACTCTGCACTTGGCATCCAGACATATGAAAGCCTTCACTTTTTTCTGCCGGATTTGATGTATGGACACAAACAGCTCATTTAGCTCTTTGATTACTTTTCACCAACTTTGTTTTGTATTTTAAATACAGTTTTGGAGATAGAGGCCCCACAGAAGATCTTTAAAATCCGTATGTCTCTCAGAAGCGCTGCCTGCTCTCTCTGGGGGGTAACTGGAGAAGCTGCAGGCCTGCTCTCTCTGGGGGGTAACTGGAGAAGCTGTTGACCTGCCACCTCTGGGAGGTAACTGGAGAAGCCTTCACGGCCTGCCATCTCTGGGGGGTAACTGGAGAAGCTGCAGGCCTGCCACCTCTGGGGGGTAACTGGAGAAGCTGCAGGCCTGCTCTCTCTGGGGGGTAACTGGAGAAGCTGCAGGCCTGCCACCTCTGGGGGGTAACTGGAGAAGCCTTCACGGCCTGCCATCTCTGGGGGGTAACTGGAGAAGCTGCAGGCCTGCCACCTCTGGGGGGTAACTGGAGAAGCTGCAGGCCTGCCACCTCTGGGGGGTAACTGGAGAAGCTGCAGGCCTGCCACCTCTGGGGGGTAACTGGAGAAGCTGCAGGCCTGCCACCTCTGGGGGGTAACTGGAGAAGCTGCAGGCCTGCCACCTCTGGGGGGTAACTGGAGAAGCTGCAGGCCTGCCACCTCTGGGGGGTAACTGGAGAAGCTGCAGGCCTGCCACCTCTGGGGGGTAACTGGAGAAGCTGTTGACCTGCCACCTCTGGGAGGTAACTGGAGAAGCCTTCACGGCCTGCCATCTCTGGGGGGTAACTGGAGAAGCTGCAGGCCTGCCACCTCTGGGGGGTAACTGGAGAAGCTGCAGGCCTGCCACCTCTGGGGGGTAACTGGAGAAGCTGCAGGCCTGCCACCTCTGGGGGTAACTGGAGAAGCTGCAGGCCTGCCATCTCTAGGGGGTAACTGGACAATCTGTCCCAGGCACGGCCAGGAGAGGGGCCCTGGTGGGAGGGGTTGTGTGTCAGGGGGGCTCGGTTGAAGCTGTTTTTTTCTGGTCAGGAATTATACACAGTGGGCTAGCTGCCTAGAATAAACTCTAGGCTCCCCTGACCCTCTCTTGGATGGATGGATGGATGGATGGATGGGCGGAGTTCTTAAAAGTAGGGACGTGCATCTCCATCACTGATGCCAATGCGATACACATCTCCACGCATTGCCAGTGATGTGATACTTTAAATATACATGCTAGTAATGTGACAGGATATGATTGACTGCTAACCTTACCATACCTACTCCAAAGGCTTAAGCCAAAAGCCCTGTGAGTGCTAAGGGTCCTGAGTAATGTCACATCTGGCTGCCATAATAACATCTGAGCTATCAGGATGCAAGACCATCATCCATTTAACCTGAATTGTGTGTGTGTGTGGGGGGGGGTGTTTCCTACACCACCCTGACCTTGTACTGGTTTTGTAAGATGGGTGTTCTGTTAATTCTGTGATGAAAAATGAAGACGCAGTAGAAGGTCTTTTTAACCAGTTTCTGGAGAGATACTAGCAGCTGGGTTTGTACTGGAATTAGTCTTCTCTAAGTGGGACTTATGTGGAAAATACTGAGAAGTATCATGGATGCTTTGGTTTAATCTCTTTGAATGTTCTTCATAGTGCCATGACACTCGACCAGTCAGCGCCAGCATCTGCGCTTTGTGTCTTTCTTTGATTTCCACTAATATCTCAGCAGCATTCAGTCCTCTTTGGATGAATGATGAATGAAACCAAACAAAAGCTTCCTGCCACGTTTTCAAGGAGGTGACAGTGGGGCATGTTCTTCTCTACCTCGAGGAGATGCAGAACGAGTCCATCCTCATCATCTCCCTCATCGTCTCCCTCATCGTCTCCCTCATCGTCTCCCTCATCGTCTCCCTCATCGTCTCTCTCATCGTCTCCCTCATCGTCTCCCTCATCGTCTCTCTCATCGTCTCTCTCATCGTCTCCCTCATCGTCTCCCTCATCGTCTCTCTCATGGTATCTCTCCTCATTCTCTCATCATCTCCCTCATCGTCTCCCTCATCGTCTCTCTCATCGTCTCCCTCATCGTCTCCCTCATCATCTCCCTCATGGTCTCCCTCATCGTCTCCCTCATCGTATCTCTCTTCTTGTGGTGCCCGACGCCATCTGCACCAATCCGTTTTGCATACAGAGGAGGATGCAAACGGCCGCATTATTAAGGCAGTCTAACGCCAGCCTGCAGGCCTGTGAGCTTTATTTATGTCCCCTCCGTATGTTCAGCTGCTGGGTTACATGGACGCTTTTGGAAGGTCGGGAATTTCAAGAGCTTTAGGTTTTCATGCCTCTCACCGATATCATTACCCTGAGTTTGCAAATTATGATTCTCCTTTTCTTTCCTCTGCCGCAAAAGACTGAAAAATGCGTCATAAGGGACTCGACGCAGCAATTTGTGGCAGCTCTGCTAAATATGGCTGCGGCATCGGCTGTGTTTGTCACTTTGCGTTTCCCCCCAGGGGTCAGACAGGTGCAATGCAGCCCCCTGCCTGGACACGGGCCCCCATGGAAATGCAGCTAGTGCTGCGTATTTTAAAAGGCTGTATCGTTGGCAAGCACCAGTTTTTAACAATAAAGCACAGAGTTTATAATAGTTGCAAGTAGTAAAACAGTTTTATTTTTATTTTTTTTATTTTTTTTAGATGAGCTAAGTTTTTCTTTGTGGGTTCTTTGCTATTTTTTACTAGCTGGCTCTGAATTTACATGAGAAATTGTTAAAGGAAAAATAAAAGATTCCTTGTTGGCCCCGTAGGGTGATTTTGACATTGCATTGTGGCCTGTATCGCATGTTAAATGCATGACGGATCCCTGTGTTTCGCTGGTTCACTTGGAAGGGGTATCAACAGCTAGCTGCACTGATTTTGAAGCTGATCAGTGACACCCCCCCCCCCCCCCCAAGCATTACTGTGGGGGGCAGGAAAGCCAGGTAGAGCAGAGGCCACACTTGGTGAGTCCGACGTCCGACTCTCCCCAGAAACCTCTGACGTTTGCCTGGAGCCACAATGAGCCCAGAAAGATGGATGAGTGTAATATACCCAAGAAAAAAGTGTCAGAGTGATGAAACTGGTTACAGTGTTCAGAGATAATTAATGAGTTATTAAGGGAAACCTCTTCAGAGGATGATTAGCACAGATTGTTTATATGTATAGCAAGTCACCCCTTTATCTCAAGGTTTTTTCATTAGGGATTCCTTCCTGCTCTGAAAGTAACAATAGGAATTGATAGTATATGTTAGTTTGTTTGTAGTTTTATCATTCTAAATGTGTGAGAGCAGGACATACTCTGGCTATTTTTAACTGTAGGACTTATGACGTGGCAGATGAGACACAACACACTTTAAAATGAATGGTTTTAAGCCCAGATGTGGCAAACTGAGCGCCTGATTGGTTTGGACTGGGGGATTGTCAGTGTGGGTGTTTTGGCAGGTCTGAGTGTTTGTCTATGGTTTTTTGGTGAACTCGTGGCACGCAACACTGCCACCTACTGATTTCAAATCAGAAATCAGGGTCAGGCAATTACATCACACACCTCATCTTCTATGACTGATCCAGTATAGGGTTGTAGTGATTCTCAGGCCTTATTTTATCAAATAACATAGATGGATGTAACATAGATGGATAGATAGATGTTTAGGGAATTAAATCTGTTTTGCAGGAGGGGGTAGCTCCCTGGTAGGAAAAGGGTGAATGTTTTGATGTTACAGTCAGTATTGAAGAGCTTGAAATTCCATGGAAACACATACAGGAAATCCTGACTTCTAAATGGAGGTATTTAGTGTGATACTAAACTTCAACCACGAGGGGGCAGTAAAATCTAAAAGATCTTCTGGAGGTTCATGGCTTCATATCGTTTGTAGTTCTCAGTACCAACCACTAGGGGGAAGACTGGAGATGGTTCCAGACCATTAGGGGGCATATCCACACTATGGAAAATTTAGAGACACCAGTTAGCTTACTTATATGCTGTTTACTGCCAAAACCCACACGCCACATGGAGAACATGCAAACTCCACACACACACAGAAGAGGCGGGATTTGAACCCCCCGCATTCAAGATGTAATGCTAACCGCTGCCAGAGAGTTACTGCTAATGTGTGACTCATTTGATTTTGGGTTTTTTTAAGCTTGATTTTATCCATTTTCCATGTAGATAAATGGGAAACATGGGAGTTCTTAGTTGTCTTTAAGTAAATATACCTCAAAGTTTATCTAAATATCTCAAAGGTGCCCCTGGAGAGAGCAAACTGAACGACACAGGGGGTTTGCTGCATAGGGATGCTGTCAGGGGAGAAACAGCTGAAAACTGCCCTCCTGCATGAAGCAGAGCCCCAGTGCTGCACTCTCTCATGGGCCTTTAAGGTGGCATTTCACCCATGGGCCTCTGAGGTGGCATCTCTCCCATGGGCCTTTGAGGTGGCATCTCTCCCATGGGCCTTTGAGGTGGCATCTCTCCCATGGGCCTCTGAGGTGGCATCTCTCCCATGGGCCTTTAAGGTGGCATCTCTTCCATGGGCCTTTGAGGTGGCATCTCTCCCATGGGCCTCTGAGGTGGCATCTCTCCCATGGGCCTTTGGGCCTTTAAGGTGGCATCTCTCCCATGGGCCTCTGAGGTGGCATCTCTCCCATGGGCCTTTGCGGTGGCATTGTGTTGACCCCTAGTCTGAAACTAACCTCCTTAAGCCGTATTTGCTGTATCCTGGCTGAATGTCAGTCATATCTGGACAGCTGCCCAATTATTTAAAAGTAATTTATAACACACAAAAAATAGTGTTGCAGTACATATTGGGGTCCAAAAGTCTGAGATCACTTTGAAAAAATTTAATCCTGGAGATAAACAAAGTTTTGGCATGGGGCAAGACGTACCAGCATTTCAGAGTGGATCACTGGGAAAAAGGCCTATTTACTGAAGAATCCAAGTCAGATTTATGCCAGTAACAGAAGGGTTTATATAAGGAGATGAAAGGAAGAGAGATTCATACCGCAGAGTATCAAAACACCAGTGAAGCATGGCAGTGGGAATATTCAAGTCTGGGGGCAGCAGGATATTGACCCCAAACATGCCTCAAAGCTCTGCAAGACCTCAGAAGACCAAGAAGTACTGACTGTCATCGACCTTCTTCCACAGTCACCTGACCTCAACCCCACTGAAAAGTTATGGGAGCACTTGAAGCCTGAGAAAGCCAAGCATTCAGTAATGTCACAAGATGCTCTTTGGAACGTCCTCACATCAGACTAGGACACCATTGATCATCAGGGTTTGGACAAACTTGTGGAGTCAATTTGAGTGCACTCTGGCTCTGACGTAACAAATGCTATGAAAGTCTGGAATTCGTGTAATTTTTTTTAAAGATTCAGCTTTTCACTCAGGTCGTCATGCTGATAATGTAATAATCCATAATGAACAAATTTCATATTAAATGAGAAAAGTATGCACTGCACATAGTCCTTGTACAATATAGCCTTGTCGTGAATTATGTGTGTGGATGGAAGTTCCGAACTCCTTTAGAGATTGACAAGTATATCTTCATGCACCTTTGTACTAAAGACTGATGTCTCTCACCAGCCTGAGAAAAAAATGTTTTCATTAGCTCTGCCGCCCTCCCCCCATAAAGCTGCCCCCCGCCCCCCATAAAGCAGCCCCCGCCCCATTCCCAACCCTCAGAACATCTCCTTTGCTCTCTTGTGGCCAAGGTGGACTTTGAAAAGAGTTGGAGATTGTCTCAGTTGTGCAGCTCATCTGTGACGATCTCGTCTGGAATGTTTTATGTTAATGAAAACAAATGCTTTGTAGGCTGGACTCCCAAACTTCCAGGAAAACAAACTGTTGCTGGGCCGGAGGGGGTGGGGGGGGGGGGAGCTGAGGGGGATGCAGTGAGACCTTGTTCTGGCAGTATGTCCATCTCTTGGAGTGCAAAAGAAGTACTCAGAAATTCTTTTGCATACAGAAATCCATTTGGTTAATTTTGGCATTTATTCCTGCAAATGACACGTTCCATTAGCCAGAGCAGCAAACAGTTTGTTAAGCAGTACAGCTGGTACTACAGGGAGTGCTATCCTTACAAAGAGAAGGAGGCTGAACCCATCGCTGAAGGCCCGTGCTTCCTACAGCCATGTATATATGCATCTGACCACAGCAAAGCGAAAACCAGTATGGGAGAGAAATTATGATGATCTAGTTACCTTATTTATCTATGACTCAAGCACGTGGTTCATCTAACTGTCTGTTTAATTATTTAGTTTTATTGTAAAAACCTGAATGCACCTTTTTGTATGTCAAAGTCGTCTTTGTAATTTTTAAATCTCGACTGAGGGCACCGTGGAAGAATCCTGATGTACTCGAACCTTCAGTTCACATATTTTTTCCAGGTGAAGTGTAAATATAGAAGGAGAGATTTAGTGCTGACGTTGATGCTTTTGTGTGGTGGTGTCCCCCCAGAGGATTCCGGCTGGTATTTCCCCAGCGTGAAGAGGGACCCAGGCCGGTACCTGGAACCCTGTTCTGACTCCCTGAAAGCCTGGCTGCGTGCCATGAAGAACTCCGGCAAGGTTCTACTGCTCATCACCAGCTCCCACAGCGACTACTGCCGGCTGGTGTGCGATCACATCCTGGGGTGAGTGCGGGGACCCAAGGGCTCAGGGGGCTGGGGGCTCGGGGGGGCCGGTGGCCTAGCCGCACACTTCCGGGCAACAGATTCATGTCATCGCATTCCAGATCCATCTGGGCATCACCCACACCTGCACCCTCTGAATCACCCACCCAGTTTCCGGAAGCTTCTTTAGCTGACGCATAATGATTACTGTCACGTCGGTCGTGTGGGTTCCTGTTAACATTTGTTAACATGCATGTAACATTTCAGAGGCAGTTTCACTGCGTTTTTGCGTTGCAGTGCAGAGAGCAAAGCTAAATAAACAGCATACTTTTAATCAGCAGACGCTAAAAAAAACGACTACCAGCGTTAAACGCTACTGCAATAAATATTGATGAAAAATCATGAAAAACTGAACTTTGATTTAAAGATTAATTGCAGCATTGGTACAGCTCTAGTCTTCATATACTTAAACTTAAAAGGTCAGTTAGGCATTTGCGATACCTCAAGGTCACTTATGCTAGTTTATTAAAATACTTCGAATAGAACCCAGGTAGCGGATTCAGCCCCACAATTCAGATTCAGATAACTTTCCTAATTTATTACGAATCGGACATTTTTGTGTTAAAGGTAGCAACTCATATAAATGACACACAGACATGAGGTAGGCATAAGGGTAGACAACACAGAATTACAAATTACAAATATATATATATGAACAAATATGCAGAAACTACTATAGTAGATTTAAAATACTTCACTACTGAGATATACAGTAGTGTGCAAGAATAATTATAGATAGTTATATATCTATGTTTTAATCCCATATGTGAAGCACTTTGAGCTGCATTCCACATATGGAAAGTGCTGTATGAATAAAGATTATTATTTTTACCTTTATTGCCTTGGGCAGGAATGACCTCCTGTAATGTTCCTTGGTGCAGTAGAGCTGAAGGAGTCTAGAGAACACTCTATTGTCCGGCCAGTAGGTTGTGTAGGGGGTGAATAGAATTGTCCATAATTTTGAGCAGCTTGTGCAACATCCTTCTCTCCACAACCAACTCCAGTGGCCCTAGAGCACAGGGCCATCTTTCTTAGTCAGTTTCCCAGAGCAGGCCTTCTTAATCAGTCTCCCCAGAGCAGTCCTCAGCACAGAGCCAGCCTTCTTAATCAGTCTCCCAGAGCAGTCCCCAGCACAGAAGCGACCTTCTTAGTCAGTCTCCCAGAGCAGTCCCCAGCACAGACCAGGCCTTCTTAATCAATCTCCCAGAGCAGTCCCCAGCACAGAGCAGGCCTTCTTAATCAGTCTCCCACAGCAGTCCCCAGCACAGAGCAGGCCTTCTTAGTCAGTCTCCGCAGAGCAGTCCCCAGCACAGAGCAGGCCTTCTTAATCAGTCTCCCAGAGCAGTCCCCAGCACAGAGCAGACCTTCTTAATCAGTCTCCCAGAGCAGTCCCCAGCACAGAGCCGGCCTTCTTAGTCAGTCTCCCAGAGCACAGAGCTGTCCTTCTTAGTCAGTCTCCCAGAGCAGTCCCCAGCACAGAGCAGGCCTTCTTAGTCAGTCTCCCAGAGCACAGAGCCGGCCTTCTTAGTCAGTCTCCCAGAGCACAGAGCCGGCCTTCTTAGAAAGTCTCCCAGAGCAGTCCCCAGCACAGAGCAGGCCTTCTTAGTCAGTCTCCCAAAGCAGTCCCCAGCACAGAGCCATTCCTTCTGTCTTGTGGGAGTCCTGTGGTGGAGCCTCTTCCTGTGGCTATTTCCTGTGGGGTCTTGTATTTCTGCCTCCTACCAAAACACTGCAAACTTTAGCATCTCAGAACCACTGTCTTTAATTAAAATCTTTCTGATGTGCGTAAGGTTATCGGGAACCTCTAGTCCTATTGGTCTGGGTAGGCAGCCTTGGTTTTGTGTGTTGAGCTCAGGCTCCCCAGTGCTTAGAGTGAAGCTTCCTCCCTAGTGCTGCTCCTCAGGTCAGTCCCTGGAGGAAACATCTGGAGTGGTGTGGGCAGGCGTGTCGTCTGTGTGGTGGCGGCCTAATACCAGGGACTCATCGAGCAGAGAGTCCACACCGCTTCTGTGGTTTTCGCTTTAAACCATCTGGGAAGGAGCGTAGTTTTTCATGTTTCGCCGAAGACCCACAAAAGCCCAAGCTTCTCGCGACTAAGTCGTGGGCTGGACATGCACGGCTGGGAATGAGCCAGGAAATGAACTCTGAGGTTGAACCAGTAGGCCAGTGTGCTGACCAGAATTACATCTGCCGTCTCGACGCTGTACGTAGAGTTATGTTCTTAGTGAGGTTTGGCTTCCCATTCCTGGCTTGCTCTATTCCTTTCATGGTCTCATTCACCATTAACGCTTGTTCATTGGAAGCTGTTGGTGCAATTGAAAAAATGCTGAATATTGTGGCAGTGTAGAGCTACACTTCTACTGTATAAAAATGAATGCTTCAAAATGATTAGAAGTTGCAGTCAAAGTCACGGTTATTTCCACAGAGAAATGGTAAAAAATGGTGGGTTTGCAGTTCTGATGTCGAAACGTTTTATCCGACTTGACCCTCATCTGGTTTATTTTGAATACTTTTGTTCATAATGTCCTTTTCATAGTATCTTGGTTTACATATATATATAATAATCCAGACTTTATTAGTTCCAGTCTGGTTCAATGAGAGCGAGTACAATCATTGGAGAAATGAGCTTAGTGCTGAAGTTCAACACAAATTAACTACTGCCATTTTGATAAGAACTTTATTTGCCTTTTAAGTTGTGGAAGTTGTGTTTTTTTTTGCTGCAATTTTAACTAAACTGTTTAGTGTTTCTGCGTTTCTGCTGTGAGCACAGCTTGCCAACTCAAAATATTTGTCTCTCTGCGTCATCCGAATTGCCGGGCTGTTCAAGTCCCTCTTGAGTCTGTGACCTCTCACTCGGTTTGTTCTGGGATGCTCATCCGAAGTGGCTGTTTCAGGAAGGACTTTGAGGAGCTTTTTGACGTCATCATCACCAACGCCCTGAAGCCCGGCTTCTTCTCGCTGGTCCCTCAGCAGAGACCCTTCCGGACTCTAGGTGAGTGTCTGTCATGCATAGGTAGCGCGTCTTGCCGTGAATCGAGAGACACTAGCCATTCTCAGGATGATACAGTAAAAGAAAGACATCTTTTGCAGGATAACAAAGTAGCGTATATTATCTAATCAGCCAGAGCAGGGTTCCCCAGGTCCCGTCCTGGGGCCTGTACTACGAAGCGGGTTACTGGCTTATCTTAACTTGTCGGATTTAAGGTAGTCTGAGCAAATTGTAAGTGAACAAATATGAAGTCCATTTAAACTGCGGTACCTTAAATCCGCCAAGTTACCCTGATAAGCCAGTAACCCCGCTTTGTAGTACAGGGCACTGGAGGGCCAATTTGCAAGACAGTTTGTATATTTCTCTGCTCAGACACATGCACTAAACCTGGTAATTAGCTGCTTAGCTGATGTCATTGAGCATGGAAATCTGCAAACTCGGTTGGATTCTGGCTCTCCAGGACTGGAATTGGATGACCCTAAGCTAAAGGTAGTAAATTGCACTCTAGTTTGATGCATTTTATAATATTAAAACCGCTAGTAGAATGTCAGGTTCCACAATGTTGGATTAGCACTGAAATACTTTGCTGCAGATACATTCTGGAAAAGAAAATAAATGGTAAGCAGAAAGAAAAGCAACAACCCATTAAGAGGCATTAAAAGGTTAATAGGTATTTTTACAGCTATGGTATGGATGCATGGAGAAAGGTCATTTCTACTGATGTTCTGCATGCAGTAGAGAGCAGTGCTGTTAAATCTTTTCGAAAAATGTATGTGCAGTTACTGTTGTTTTAGACTCTTCCTCCATCTGGATTCATTTCCCTCCAGAAATAACACCAAAGGGATGTTGTAGAGAGAAAAAATAAAAGACCAAATCTGGGAAGCATGTAGATACTTCCAAATTCTGCCAAGCCGACAGGCTGACTGTGATAGCCGCTCCTTTGTCAGGCTGACCGTGATAGCCGCTCCTTTGTCAGGCTGACCGTGATAGCCGCTCCTTTGTCAGGCTGACCGTGATAGCCGCTCCTTTGTCAGGCTGACCGTGATAGCCGCTCCTTTGTCAGGCTGACCGTGATAGCCGCTCCTTTGTCAGGCTGACCGTGATAGCCGCTCCTTTGACAGGCTGACCGTGATAGCCGCTCCTTTGTCAGGCTGACCGTGATAGCCGCTCCTTTGTCAGGCTGACCGTGATAGCCGCTCCTTTGTCAGGCTGACCGTGATAGCCGCTCCTTTGTCAGGCTGACCGTGATAGCCGCTCCTTTGACAGGCTGACCGTGATAGCCGCTCCTTTGACAGGCTGACCGTGATAGCCGCTCCTTTGACAGGCTGACCGTGATAGACGCTCCTTTGTCAGGCTGACCGTGATAGCCGCTCCTTTGTCAGGCTGACCGTGATAGCCGCTCCTTTGTCAGGCTGACCGTGATAGCCGCTCCTTTGTCAGGCTGACCGTGATAGCCGCTCCTTTGTCAGGCTGACCGTGATAGCCGCTCCTTTGTCATGCTGACCGTGATAGCCGCTCCTTTGACAGGCTGACCGTGATAGCCGCTCCTTTGTCAGGCTGACCGTGATAGCCGCTCCTTTGTCAGGCTGACTGTGATAGCCGCTCCTTTGTCAGGCTGACTGTGATAGCCGCTCCTTTGACAGGCTGACTGTGATAGCCGCTCCTTTGTCAGGCTGACTGTGATAGCCGCTCCGTTGTCAGGCTGACTGTGATAGCCGCTCCTTTGTCAGGCTGACTGTGATAGCCGCTCCTTTGTCAGGGTGACTGTGATAGCCGCTCCTTTGTCATGCTGACTGTGATAGACGCTCCTTTGTCAGGCTGACTGTGATAGCCGCTCCTTTGTCAGGCTGACTGTGATAGCCGCTCCTTTGTCATGCTGACTGTGATAGCCGCTCCTTTGTCAGGCTGACTGTGATAGCCGCTCCTTTGTCAGGCTGACTGTGATAGCCGCTCCTTTGACAGGCTGACTGTGATAGCCGCTCCTTTGTCAGGCTGACTGTGATAGCCGCTCCGTTGTCAGGCTGACCGTGATAGCCGCTCCTTTGTCAGGCTGACCGTGATAGCCGCTCCTTTGTCAGGCTGACTGTGATAGCCGCTCCTTTGACAGGCTGACTGTGATAGCCGCTCCTTTGTCAGGCTGACCGTGATAGCCGCTCTGTTGTCAGGCTGACCGTGATAGCCGCTCCTTTGACAGGCTGACCGTGATAGCCGCTCCTTTGTCAGGCTGACTGTGATAGCCGCTCTGTTGTCAGGCTGACCGTGATAGCCGCTCCTTTGACAGGCTGACCGTGATAGCCGCTCCTTTGTCAGGCTGACTGTGATAGCCGCTCCTTTGTCAGGCTGACCGTGATAGCCGCTCCTTTGTCATGCTGACCGTGATAGCCGCTCCTTTGTCAGGCTGACCGTGATAGCCGCTCCTTTGACAGGCTGACCGTGATAGCCGCTCCTTTGACAGGCTGACCGTGATAGCCGCTCCTTTGTCAGGCTGACTGTGATAGCCGCTCCTTTGTCAGGGTGACTGTGATAGCCGCTCCTTTGTCATGCTGACTGTGATAGCCGCTCCTTTGACAGGCTGACTGTGATAGCCGCTCCTTTGTCAGGCTGACTGTGATAGCCGCTCCTTTGTCAGGCTGACTGTGATAGCCGCTCCTTTGACAGGCTGACTGTGATAGCCGCTCCTTTGTCAGGCTGACCGTGATAGCCGCTCCTTTGACAGGCTGACTGTGATAGCCGCTCCTTTGTCAGGCTGACTGTGATAGCCGCTCCTTTGTCAGGCTGACTGTGATAGCCGCTCCTTTGTCATGCCGACTGTGATAGCCGCTCCTTTGTCAGGCTGACTGTGATAGCCGCTCCTTTGTCAGGCTGACTGTGATAGCCGCTCCTTTGTCAGGCTGACTGTGATAGCCGCTCCTTTGTCATGCTGACTGTGATAGCCGCTCCTTTGTCAGGCTGACTGTGATAGCCGCTCCTTTGTCAGGCTGACTGTGATAGCCGCTCCTTTGACAGGCTGACTGTGATAGCCGCTCCTTTGACAGGCTGACTGTGATAGCCGCTCCGTTGTCAGGCTGACTGTGATAGCCGCTCCTTTGTCATGCTGACTGTGATAGCCGCTCCTTTGTCAGGCTGACTGTGATAGCCGCTCCTTTGACAGGCTGACCGTGATAGACGTCCCTTTGACAGGCTGACTGTGATAGCCGCTCCTTTGTCAGGCTGACTGTGATACTGCAAGCACAGTAACTACTTGAGATTAAACATGCGTCACAATTCATTAATGATGAATTAACATGAAGTCAGTATGTAACAAAGTCTTTAATCTGTGGTTAATTAACACATAAGTAAAAGTACAATACTACAATATTTGCACCCCCTCTTCACTGCAGAATTGGTTAGCTGTGCTCTTAGTGATTCAATGTCCTTGTCTCTGTACACAGTTCCTGTGAATTTAGCTGGAGCACAGATCAAACTCCTCGAGTGGACCCACCCCCCCACCCGGGGGCTGCTTTCGACTTTATGTCCGTCTGGCCTTTCTGCGCTGCATTCCAAGCATTCCTCTTTCCGCAGAGGTCCCGCAGCCCCTGCAGACTTGGCCACGTGTGTCGTTTCAGTCCACGCATTGTAGCACCCTCGGAATGAACTCCTGTCTGTCCATCCCGTTAAGGAACCATTAAAGTGAGACTGAAACTGATGGTGTTTTCTTTACCTTTGCTTGTCACGCATGGCTAGTTGGGCGTCAGAGACCTCGGCTTCCCAGCCCTCATTTTGTTTTTATTTACCCCCCCCATATGTCAGGTCCAGACCAAGCAGATTATGTCTAGACAGAGCCGTGCATTCTGGGAGCCCACATTCTTCAGTTTATGCTATTTCAGGCACATTTATAGATGACTCTGGAAGGGGATGTGGCAAATAGTATTGATTACTCAGTACTCAGTACACAGTGCATCATTTGGTTTACTTATCTGAATCCCTCTGCTTCTATAATGTTCCATAACCACTGGAGCTGGCAACGTCCAAAGCGATATAGTCAGTTATAAAATGAGGAAATTGAGCCAGATGTCTTAAACTTTGATTCATCTGACGTAAACTGTATTAAGCACAGGCTGTTTTATATAAAGACACTTTAACGAAAGATTTCTGGAATTTCCTGCAATTATATGTATCGAATTAAATCTTCAGGGTCCTCCCTGATGGCATTGCATACGATGGCTGCTGGGAGACATTTCAGTGTCTCCGTGCCTTATTTTGACCTCGCGTCCTCCAGGAACCAAGACCTCAGTTTTCTGAAATGCTGGCTGAGGTTCACCCTCGATTATGGTCTGGTTCCAAAGAAACGAAACTCCCTACAGTCAGCAGGAACTGGTGTCAGCTGCTCACAGGAAGGACATTTTTTTAGGAAGGAAGCTTCCCAGAAAGGAAGCTGATATGTAATTTATTACACGTCTTTATTTGATGCCTGAGTCCATGTCTGTACTTTTTTGTTTGCACTGCAGTTTGCTTATATCCTGTTGTGCTCATTTCATTTGATTCATTTGAGTCACCTGAGACTATGAAAGCATTTGAGATTATTTTTGTTTTGGTACCACACAGTGTGAGGGACAGATAAAAGCATTCATGAATGAGCTGGAATGCAGATCTGGGTCCATAGTAGCTACAGGAAATGGAGACTGGGGAAGCAGCAGCACATGCACTTGACAGGGATAGTAGGAAGTGTCCCACATGTGTAACCGGATCTGTATCCGCAGGGCAAGGAGAATTCCCAACGTTATGCGCATCTTTTGCCGAGGCCAGTGGGTCTCATGGTCATCTTCCAGCTACCCAATCAAATGAGAACTGCTTCGCGATAAGCCCAAAGTACATTTGTTCAAGAGACTTGCCATAGTTTTAAATTGTATATTGCATTTTAAATGAGTTTTATGGATGTTTCTAACATTGTCCTCTGTCTTTCATTGTAGCCAAATACTCCATTAAGCTGTTTTGACTTTTTTTTTTTATTTCATTGTTCATTATTTTAATTGGTTTTTCCAATTCCAGAATCCTAGAATCCCCTTTGCCGTCTTACGTGGTTGCATTTGCCACTGTAGTAGAGAAAGTCAGCACCTTCATCTCTTGAACTACATGGTGCAGAAAGTAGAGCAGGTCTGTGCTGCTTTGCTGAACGGCTCTTCAGGTAGCGAGATGTTATTTCAGCTGCGGTCTCCTCCAAGGCCTTCTACAGAGGCACCCTCTGTCATGCAGCTCTGCAGCGAGTTCCGCCTTGCAGGCCTCGCCTCACGGCACGTCACTCTTCCTCGCAGTGAACGACGTGGAAGAAAGCGAGGGGCTGCCATTACTGGACAAGCCGGGCTGGTACTCCCAGGGCAACTGGCCCCATCTCCACGAGCTACTGAAGAGGATGACTGGGAAAGCCGACCCAAAGGTAGGGCGGGCCTGAGTCGCAGATTGGCAGCGTGTCGTCTCCTCTTGCTGACTAATGGTGATGAGAGCGGCCTCATCACTGATCGTGCCACTCCTTAACAAACTCTTAACAAAGTATTTTTGTGGAAAAATCAGTCTAAAAATCAGTGTGACTGGAGAATCTAGTGGATATTTTACAGTACAGTAACCACTGGACAAACGCATACATGGGAATGGGCAGTATAGCATATGTAGTATAGCACGGACAGCATACCATGGGTAGTATAGCACTGACATTATAGCATGGACAGTAAACCATGGATAGTATAGCATGGGTAGTATAGCACTGACAGTATAGCATGGACAGTAAACCATGGATGGTATAGCGTGGGTAGTATAGCACTGACAGTATAGCATGGACAGTAAACCATGGATGGTATAGCATGAGTAGTATAGCACTGACAGTATAGCATGGACAGTAAACCATGGATAGTATAGCCTAGGTAGTATAGCACTGACAGTATAGCATGGACAGTAAACCATGGATAGTATAGCATGGGTAGTATAGCACTGACAGTATAACATGGGTAGTATAGCATGGGTAGTATAGCATGGGTAACGTAGCACTGACATTATAGCATGGACAGTAAACCATCGATAGTATAGCATGGGTAGTATAGCACTGACAGTATAGCATGGACAGTAAACCATGGATAGTATAGCCTAGGTAGTATAGCACTGACAGTATAGCATGGACAGTAAACCATGGATAGTATAGCATGGGTAGTATAGCACTGACAGTATAGCATGGACAGTAAACCATGGATAGTATAGCCTAGGTAGTATAGCACTGACAGTATAGCATGGACAGTAAACCATGGATAGTATAGCATGGGTAGTATAGCACTGACAGTATAGCATGGACAGTAAACCATGGATAGTATAGCCTAGGTAGTATAGCACTGACAGTATAGCATGGACAGTAAACCATGGATAGTATAGCATGGGTAGTATAGCACTGACAGATAACATGGGTAGTATAGCATGGGTAACGTAGCACTGACATTATAGCATGGACAGTAAACCATGGATAGTATAGCATGGGTAGTATATCACTGGCAGTATAGCATGGACAGTAAACCATGGATAGTATAGCATGGGTAGTATAGCACTGGCAGTATAGGATGGACGGTATAACATGGCCCCTAACTGGCCCTTAACCTCAGTTTGTGCTGGCAGATTAACAGAGATATATACCTGGAGACCTTTGCACTAAAGCAAGGAAGAGCATATTTAAACCCAGCACGAGTGAAGAAGGCCAGCTGCTGAATTGGAGGTTGTAAAACGGGCTGGGTGCCACAAGAGTCTCAGAGGAAGGACGTCCATGTCCCCCATCCATGTCGGTCCGCAACCACAAGCCCCTGCCCTCCGTGTCCCTCAGAGCTGGCTGCTGAATGGCCCCCAGTGTTCAAGGGTGCTGGGGAGGGTCGACCTTGATGCTGTGGCCTTTTCAGCCCTGTCCACTTACACCCATCAGTAACCTGCAGGCATGCAGAGTGGCCGTCCCTGCAGGCATGCAGAGTGGCCGTCCCTGCAGGCATGCAGAGTGGCCGTCCCTGCAGGCATGCAGAGTGGCCGTCCCTGCAGGCATGCAGAGTGGCCGTCCCTGCAGGCATGCAGAGTGGCCGTCCCTGCAGGCATGCAGAGTGGCCGTCCCTGCAGGCATGCAGAATGGCCGTCCCTGCAGGCATGCAGAGTGGCCGTCCCTGCAGGCATGCAGAGTGGCCGTCCCTGCAGGCATGCAGAGTGGCCGTCCCTGCAGGCATGCAGAGTGGCCGTCCCTGCAGGCATGCAGAGTGGCCGTCCCTGCAGGCATGCAGAGTGGCCGTCCCTGCAGGCATGCAGAGTGGCCGTCCCTGCAGGCATGCAGAGTGGCCGTCCCTGCAGGCATGCAGAGTGGCCGTCCCTGCAGGCATGCAGAGTGGCCGTCCCTGCAGGCATGCAGAGTGGCCGTCCCTGCAGGCATGCAGAGTGGCCGTCCCTGCAGGCATGCAGAGTGGCCGTCCCTGCAGGCATGCAGAGTGGCCGTCCCTGCAGGCATGCAGAGTGGCCGTCCCTGCAGGCATGCAGAGTGGCCGTCCCTGCAGGCATGCAGAGTGGCCGTCCCTGCAGGCATGCAGAGTGGCCGTCCCTGGGCCGCGGCCGACGGCCGACGGCGCTGCCCTAGGCACGGCTCTCCAGAGGGAAAAAAACAACAACATTTTTTTGAGTCAACTATGCTTGGAAGCATTGCTGTTACTCATAAAATGTGAGCCTAACATTCCCGAACGCACGCCTCTATTAAAGAGAAGTTCTCTGGAAGCCCTGCAAGAGTTCTCAGAGCTGACTCTGCTTGGCTGAAAAAGTGGCATTTTTAACATTCATCTAATGCATCTGAATAAATAATGTTTTATAAATAACATCCAATAACAAAAAAAAAATTATGAAGCCTATTACCTGTTTTTATGACCTTACTTTATCATATCTTTACTCTTTACCGGTCAGTTTCATTGAAAAACTACATAAAATTTGTTGCTATATGTTACTGTATTAAGAGCTGATCAGTGAAATAATATTACATCATATGGTTCACGCCTTATTGTACTCTAATGAAAAGGGAAGTGAGAATAGGGTTCAGTTTGTGTATTTTTAAATTTGTTTGCACTATAGGCGCAAATTTTTCAGGAATTTTTCTCTGGAACTAGAACTTTTTTCCAGAACCAGGGACTTTTGTTGTGTTCACACTGCAGGAACTCAGCCTGATTGTAGTTTCTCAGAGACCGTTCCAGAATCCTCCGGTGTTTTGGTGTGAAAGTGTAATTTTGTTTGAAATTATGTATGAGTTTAACCTATGAACTTTTGTATCTCCCATGCTTATTTAACATAATGGTCACAGTTTCTGTCGTGTGCTATAAAAGCGACATACATGAAAGTGTCCATGAGCTGCAAAAGTTCCCTTGTCGAGACAGCCCAGGAACTTGTAAACCGGGACCAGGTTCCGGAGCTCCAGTGTGAAAGCGCCTTACGTGTGCTGTCTTTGCGCCTTGTCACTTTTGTGTTCCTTGCTGCCGTAGACACAGGAATTTCCCTTTGGGTTCAATAAAGTTCATCTAGTCTGAATGAGGGATTAGTGGGCCATCCTGTGAGATATCACACAGACAGGTGTCACATGACTCCGGCCCCATATCTCCTGTTTACCGCCCATCCCTGCGGCATTCAGAAAATAACTGTGAGAGGGGAAAAAAAAACAACTCCTCACCCCAAGCTTCCCAGAAGAAAGTCCCAACCAGGCCTTCTGCAGAGACTCACCTCTGGTGTTTATTTTCGCACTCCCCTTAACCCTGCACATGGAACTGCCTGGTCACCCCCACGATAAGGCCTGAGACATTCCAGGGCAGCTCAGCAGCCAATGGGAGCACAGGAACCCATCCAGCTAATTTACTGCCTTTGCCAAGCCCCACCTTACATTCCTCAGGAAAGTGCAGTCAATGACTCTTTAAAACAGCCCTTTTAGACCTGAAATGTTCTCATTATGTGGTCTGGCCAAAGCCCCTGTAATGACTTTTGCGTTTTCATGAAAGGCACCTCAAAACGACCCCTGGAGAAGAGTTACTCACTGTGAGAGGTTTAACAGCCAGTGCTGTTGCGGAGGAGCTAACATGTCACCTCTGTTTGCGGACCCTCGGCCCGCTGGCCTAAGGGACACTCCACTGGTTTTTCCCAAATCCCAGTATCCGTCGTGGAGCTGTAGTATTAATTCCCCTTATGCAATCTCCTTGAAGTAAAATGTTCCGTTGCTCTCTGCCTGCCAGGAATAACTCCCATCGACTTTCCATGTTGAATGTTTGCCTTTTTTTTTATATATAATTGGGAAACTGTGCTGTTAGTCAGCCCCTCTTGCACGCTTTGGATGACCCGTCTGAACATGTTCATTCTTGCCAGCTACGAACGCAAGAACAAAAACGCACGGTCGATGACTCTCTTCTCACTGTGAGTGTTTCTATCCACATTCGCCTGGTCAGGAACGCAGACGTGGCAAGGGGGAAGCATGTAGACCTGGTACATGGATATTGCTCTTAATTGCATTTCACATCACTGACTTGTTTTTTTTTTCAATAATGTCCCCATTAAACTCTAAAGCAAAGATTAATTGTGTATACACTGCAACATTCCTTTACTTTGGGGGTGGAGTGTGACTCAGTGGGTTGGAACACTGTGATCTGAAGATCATGGGTTCGAATCCTAGCATTGGCAGAGTGATTTTGCTCCAAGGCCTGGATGACCCTGCTTTGGATAAGTGTCCGCCACACAGATAAATGTCAACGTCTCATGTCCCTGCAGGTGGTGTATTTTGGGGACAGCATGCGCTCGGACATGTTCCCGGCCAGCAGCTACGGGAAGTGGGAGACGGTGATGATCGTGGAGGAGATGGAAGGGGAGGGGGTCCCACGCAGCAGTGGGGGCTCCAAGCCGGGCGATGTGCAGCTGGAACCGCTGGAAAAGAAGGGGAAGTATGACGTAAGGGAGCGCCAGTGGCCGCCTGCCCCCCAGCTGGAAGTCACAGAGCTTCTACCGCAGACTTCCCCAATCCTGCTCCTGGAGAGCCAGTCCCAGTCCCAGTCCCAGTCCAGGCCTGCAGGGCCAGTCTGCACCACAGTTTGCAGATTTCCCTGCTCAAACACACCTTCTAAACCTGGTAATCAGTTGGTAAGCTGAATGAGTTTTTTCTGAGCAGGGAAATCTACAAACTGTGGTGCAGACTGGCCCTGCAGGCCTGGACTGGGACTGGGACTGGGACTGGGACTGGCCCTCCAGGAGCGAAATTGGGGACTGGCCCTCTCTCTTGAAGCAGGGGTGTAGGAAAGGAGCATGTCATGGATGAAGATTCATAAGATGGAGGGGGTGGAGGGAGAATGAAAGAAGGATAGACAGACTGGATGTGTCAAGCAGATAGATAGATAGACAGACCGGATGTGTCAAGAGTATTTCACAGGAAAATAAAGAGTGCCACCTCACTGATCCCGACCTTGAGTGTTTCGGCCTGGACGGCAGGGCGTCCCCAGGATGAGCAGAAAGGAATGTGTCATATCTGCTGTGATCCGGCTTCCTGTCTCACGGGATCCGGAGTGGTAAGACTGTAGGGGAATCACTCCGCAGAGCCTGTCACTGTGCGGAAACTGGCATGCCGACTGTGAGCCCAGCACAGCTTCTCCCCCTTCCGTCCTCCGTTAGTGAGGGGACACTCAGACCCCCCATAAGAGTCATTCTCTTTTGTGGCTGTTGACAATGGTCCTTGTATCTGGATAGTTGTGGCTGCACTCGCTGGCTGATACCCCAGACCTCCATTTAACTCCCATGCATTCTGGCCCGACTGTCCCATGGCTGCTTCCATAAGTTTATGTGATGTTTTGGTGGAGGTCCTGGCTTTGATGTCATGGGATTTTTGCCAAGACTCGAAACACAAAAAGATTATTTTGCAGAGATGGGATGCTGAGTGACCCCAGACCTCTCACTAATTTCTCAGCGTCTCCGACAAAGGCTTGATTTTGTGGGATATGACCCAAGTAGCTCGACCAGATCTAATGGTTTGATGGCTATGATTGGCATGCAAATAATAAAAAAACTACACAGCTTCTTATATAATCAGAAAGAGAAATGCATTGGTTAGAAGCACAATGTTCTCCTTTATATACATGAAATTTCCATGACCTTCAAGGGTAATTATTAACAGCAAGTGTATTTTTTAGTAAAAAGCAGACGTTTTTAAGCATTTATATAAATAAAAAGTATATTATATATGTTATATAATTTGTTTATATATTATTCAAATATATTGTGATATACACATTTATGAATGTATTGTGTTTTTGTTTTTTTTTTTTATTTGTTTTTTTTTTTTTATTATTTCTTTAGCTGACGAATTGTATAATTACCTGTGTTCATGTCAGATAACAGAGTACATGACTTTGATAAACGCTGGACTGTCCCAGGGAAGGCAGATGGCTGATCAGCTGATTTAAGCTCCTAACTTCCCCAATTCCGGGTCCAGAAGAGTAATCTGTTCCTCTGAGTCATGTCTTGGTGGCATGATGTATATTTTCAGCCTGAAGTATCTATTATAAATCACTGTTTGAGGGATTAGCCTCAGAGACACAGAGTTGTTCTTCCATGGAAAACTATTAACAAAGAACGCATTTATGTTTTCAGGAGAAATCTTTTAACACAGCATATTTCTGTGTAGGTCAGCTTGAGGTATAAGCCAAGGTTAAACACTGCTGGGTAATGAGTAAGAAAATTAAGACGTCGAGCCCGCAGGGAAAATCAGAGCAGGGAGGCAGTGCCAAGCAGGTCCTGGGCCCCGTCTGTTTTTACAATGCCTGCTCAGAAGGCTAGAGAGTGAAATAATTAATAAGATTTAGCTCGCCTTGGGTCGCCTCAGAGAGCACAGCCATCTTTGCTGACACATCCGGCCTATTTCCAGAACCAAGGCATGAAAACGCCGTCGGCCAGTTCTGAGCAATGGGGTTCCTACTTCGTGGATATGCACAGGGAGACTGAGGACGAAGAGGGACCATCCAGGCTGACTTGGTGCTGCCACAGCATCCACACGTACAGCAGCCTGGCCATCCCCAGCGTGGAGGCCATCGTAGGTACGTTTTGGGACAGCCAGCCCTGGCATACACCTGAGCATACACCCGAATGCCCACATCCCAGCATATACCCGAATGCCCACATCCCAGCATACACCCGAATGCCCACATCCCAGCATACAACCGAATGCCCACATCCCAGCATATACCCGAATGCCCACATCCCAGCATACACCCGAATGCCCACATCCCAGCATACACCCGAATGCCCACATCCCAACATACACCCAAATGCCCACATCCCAGCAGACACCCAAATGCCCACATCCCAAAATACACCCAAATGCCAACATCCCACCATACACCCAAATGCCCACGTCCCAGCATGCACCCGATTCTGTCCACATCCCAGCGGCTGATTTTGTAAGCTTGTACAATTTGTAACATACGAACAGAATGTGTGCGTGAGAGGTCGTGAAATTTTTTTTAAAAATGTAATTAATTTCTGGAAATTATACCAACCTCTCTGAAAAACCCCTCAGCATTCTGCGACCCGCTGGAAAATTGGTTACAGATGGGTACGCGGACCAGAGTTTGGGAACCGGTGCACTACAGGGCACAGATGCACATAGTCGCGCAGTTTGTGCAGTTTACAAACACTAATTCACCTAACTGCATGACAAGCGCGAGTCCCACAGGAAATGCGCATACATACCCAGAGTGGTGACAGGATTTAAACCTCCAGTCTGAGAGGTCTAAGAGGACTGAGCCACAAGAAGACCTGTGTACACCAGTGGTTGTGACAGCTAGGCCACAAACACCAGATTCCACTAAAATGTTCTCTCATTGTTATGAAGACTTGCATGCTGAAGTATCACCAAGACGAATGTACTTAATCAGCATGGTCTCCTTTAAATCTGGGGTTCAGATGTTTAGGTCTATGTCATGCAGAAATTGCACAGACCGGTGAATTGGGCATGGTAAAATTAGCTGAGCAGGGGGTGTGAATTGTATATGAAAAAATGGGACAAATCACATGTATTGCTGGATCACAAAATTTTGTTTTCTGATACATGATGATTCCATGATATATGAGATGGGCGGCAACTCTACCCCAGTATCCTGTGTCCCACTGTAATACTAATCTCAGACTGGTACCAGGGGCGTCCTAGTTTAGACCATTTATCTTCTCACGGACTGTCCATGCTGTAGTACAGATCATCAGCCTTGCTGGTAAGGCACATGGACACAGCACCTGGGACCCCGTTGTCTTCCATTCGGAAACCAAGCTTGTAGTTTTGTAGTATTCCACAAGCTTTTGGATTTACTTTAGAGGGGATTTTCCCTACAAAGGAATCATTTATGCTTCTAGTCAACGGAGAACTTTAAAGTGGAACAGAAAGTATATAGACATTGTTTTTCTTAGAATCTTAAATTGTTGTGAATTCCGGATTTCACAGGAAATGTGTCTGTGTTACCCTTTTCCTTAGATCTTCCGCTGGATTACCAGTTCCCGAGATTTTCCCCGCATAAACCCAGCACCACAGGCTACTACCCAAGGCCTCCAGATTCACTGCTGAAGAAGTTTGGAAGCGTTCCCTGAGGGCCCGTCCTAGTCTGGGCTGGGGGTCGCAGGGGGGAAAGGGGCTCCGCTGAGCCAGTCGTCTTTCGTGTGAATCATCCGTCCTTGTAGAGCACAGAGAACCTCAACACTTACATATAAACCATGTGAATGTATTACTCGTCATAACCACACTCTGTGGAGTTGGAGTCTTTTTTTGAAACTGAAACATTGTTACACGAATTGTTACATGATGTGACTTGCAGATGTACTTGTTGACATTAAATAAAAATATTACAGTTGCTTTCCCAGGGTGAAGGGAGGGAAGCCATAGAAGACTGTGTAAATCAATTAAAAAAAGTTGTGCTCCAGAAACTGTGCTTAAGCTCTTAATCCATATGCTTGGTTACTGACATCAGAATCTGAATTTGCATGAAGTTCTTAATGGGTGTCGGAAGAAAAAAATCCTCCCTCTACATTTCTGATAAAAGTGCTGTTCTCTTTGTTTTTACATTTTTTAATAATTTATTTGCTTAAACAACATGGTTTAAGCATTTTGGTTGCTTTTCTTTTGAAGGTAAATATGTTGTTTTTCATTGATTTCTTGTGATTACATCATGCAGCAATCAGCATTTTATTTTTTTATGTGTCTTTTAAAATGATATTTGTATAACATAAAAACTTGAATCCAGACTCATAGCAGTGTTACTGTCCTGTTGTAGATGCTAAAAAATAAAAATCTATCAGTATTTTCCATAAAATCAAGCACAGTTTTTTAGTCACTGTGTTCCTTATTTTGGTATGAAGTTGAAGAACTCTGAAATAAAGTAATCGGTTAAAGTAACTGTTCTGTGTGTGAAATGTCACCAGGGACTTAGGAAGCAGTGTGCTGTTTTGTCAGAGCGTTTCTTCAAGGCCCCGAGGTCATTCACGTTCTCATTGTATGCCAAAAATCATTGGTGACGTTGTCCAGCTTGCTTTGTGTTTCGTTCTGGTGCAGCAGTAAATGTTGTGCTGTCGAGTGCTTGTGTAAAAATGTCGGATACTTGTGCTTCATTCTGCGGCATTTCGAGGACATGCTTTAACCGACTACTGAATGGAGGCATTTTCATTGTTGGTTTGCATAAGACTACAGTAGCTGTTCTATTAGCAAGGACCCTGTATTAAATCTGTATGAAATCTCTTAGTAAGAAATACCATGTTATTACTCATGAAAGGTATATGTGTCCTGTCAGCCAGAATGGTTATTCTTTTCATTGTCCCTTCAGTGTATCACAAATGTCTTCTTTAGTTATTTATTACTTTTTTATAAAACATTTTCTACACCCATTTTGCCTTATGTTGTACTAATTGGTTGAATATGTCCTAGAAAATGCAGGGAAATTGTTAAGTGCACCATATGTGAAATAAAAAAAGAACTGATTCTCCAAATTTGTTATACACAGCCGTCCTTGTTTTTTGTTGTGTTCTTTTAATTTTTTTTAAGTATGTTTATCTCACTTAGGGATAATGACTTATGTGGCCGTCCCGTGTGCCGTTAATGATGCACGAACACACAAGAGGGCCTGTTAAGTTTAGCCGAGCAGCGATGCCTCATTTTCTGTCTCATTTGTAAAGAATCAAACCGCCCCGGATCCGTTCTTGCTTATGCTGTTATGCGTAGCGCATTTTTCTTACACTGTAAAGCAGGAATTAACGACATAAATCACCTCACACCCAAAGAGTGGAACCCCATTTTTAAAACGTAATTTTAAGGGTGCGAAATGTTGGCAAGGACGAGACAGCGCTTTAAACGCCGAGTGACTGCACAGGTATAGGGGCTGTATGCGGTGCGGATATGCAGCACTGCCATCATTGTCGTATTGTCTTTTTAGTAACTTACATTTCTGTAGATACTGATTTGCTTACGCCATTACAGTTTTATCATGACATGCAAAGAAAAAAAAAACGGAATTGTTTTAGGGTGATGAGACACGACTGAAAAACTTTGCAAGTAAGCTAAACGGTTCTTACACATGATATGTGTGGGGAGAATAAGTTTCCTCTCGTGTCAGCTGTAAATCCCGCGACCCGCTAACTTCCCGCATGTTCCTCCTTAAAGCCCGGCGCTGATGACGTGCGTCCCCCAGCGCAGACCTTCCCTCCGCAGCAGCTCCATCTCCCCGCTTTCGGGAGCCAACATGCATCGATCTGTGGAGCGATAATGGGGGAGAAAAGCGCCGATCACGCCTGAAACAAATGGCATAGGGAACATCTGCATCGGAGTCGCAAATTTAGCTACACAACTTGGTTAAGGTAATCAAAAGTCTATTTGTTTTTAGTTAAGATTAAAATACCAGTGCTTCTTTGAAGTCTTAGGATGGAGATTACATTTCAACCGTTAATTGTTTTTAGATATTTAGCCGGGGGGAAGCTGGTTTATCTAAAAAGCCATTATTAATTTCTTGGGCGAAAGTAAATAAACAACGGACTGCTTTAGTGTTGCTTTAGTGTTGCGATGGTTCAGTTATATATCGCTTTATAAACCGCGCGTATCTGCAGCACTTTAGTGGCACAAAACGACTGTATTTAAGAATGAAATACTATTCGGCTTGAAAGATAAGCAGTTGTGAGGACGTGGTGAGACTGAAAAACTATTAAAAAAAATGTTTTCAAAGACAGAACTTCAGAACGAACTTTTCAGTAACGAACTATTCTGCCTATTACACTTGTTGAAATTAAATAGCATTCTTCTGTACTCCGACACAAGCCTTTGTGTGCGTGTGGATTTTGGTGTTATAGCTGGAGTATATTATACTGAGTTTGTCAAATGCCACACGAATGGCCATTAAGGTAAGTAATGTACATTTTTGACTGTTATGTATATAAGGGTCGTACAATCCTAAGGCCTATAAAGTTATTTAACCTTTATTTGGCTTTAAGGGCGTTCATGGAGCCAGGGTAATTGGTGCTTTGGGCGGTCGGTAAAATGCTTAGTTATGGAAGAATATGACAAACGCTCTCCGGTAGCTATTACTGGGAGATTCTGAAACTAAGCAAGGATTTGGTTTAACTGAGGTTTACTGTGTGTCCAGCAGTCAAGAACACACATGCCTCAAAAATGTGAAAGGCAACTGGATCCTGAAAAAGCCACCCCCCCCCCCCTCCCCTTACCAAAATTTAGTCTGTCTCTAGGAAATAATAATCTAAGATTTTCCCTGTTGGAGTATAATAATATAACAATTAATTATTTGTAAGGCAGTAGAAGCACAAAAACTGTTGCTTCTGTTTCAGATCTAAAACTCCAGGGAGAATGGAATTTTTCCCCCTGCATACATAAATATCAAAGAGGCCAGACTATGGCAGGAGAACGGCGGGGTCCTGCCATCTGTTTTCTTTAAAACCTAAACGAATCAATACTTCTCATATGTGCGCTTGGGATCCGCTCCTTAGGAGGCTCCGCGGGGCGGCTGCCGGGCTTTGCAGCAGGAGTGGAGGTATCCCAGTAGCTGAGACGTCTGAGCGATATTCAGGCCAACTTTTATATGAGCATAAGACGATGAATCAGGGCGTTGGAGGCTGATGGACCCTGATATGTTGGGCGGGGTTGGATGCTTTGGAAGATCATGGTAAGGTTATGCGTTACAGTGGCCTGTACTACGAAGCGGGGTTACTGGCTTATCGGGGTAACTTGTCGGATTTAAGGTACCACAGTTTAAATGGACTTCATATTCATTCACTTACATTTTGCTCAGACTACCTTAAATCTGACAAGTTACCCCAATAAACCAGTAACCCCACTTCGTAATATAGGCCCCAGGTCAGAGTCAGCATAATTTTGTTGTTACCTGCTTCCTAAATGAAGGGTAAACTCACTGGATCCATAACAAAGACTTCAAAGATCATGTCAGAAATCTCACCTGTTGTCAAAAGGCAATATCCACTGGCCTAGAATTCATCTCCATGAGACACACATACAATTGATGGTAAATCTGGGGTGATGGCGCAGGGTCAGCTGTGGTCTGGTGCCCCTGGAGCAGTTATAGGTTAGGAACCTTTTTCAGGGGCCCACAGACATGTGACTGTTCTGTCAAGGGCAGGGCGTGAACTGACAACCTTCTGATCACAGACAGAGGCTTAGCCCACCGAGCCGCTCAGCACCTCCTGTAAGAGGGGCGGCCTGCTCACCCTCAGGTGCCTGTTATGGTTTTCTGAGTGTATAATTCCATCTTTAGCACTGTCTGTCCCGTCATGAATGTTGCGCTGTAACCTTATTTAGTTTCACTCTGTATTCATTCGCGGCTGAAATGACAAATCTTCTCTCGACTTGGAATAACACATTTCGACGCCGTTCCTCCGCTGTCTCGCTGCCAGCCTGCCGGAAGATGGAGAGCCGTCCTCTCTGATGACAGCATGAGGGCGTACATGCGCGGAGCTCCCACGGAGTTCTTCATAAGTCTGCTGTGGGCCGCAGCCGCCGGCACCCTGGGGGCCGTCGATCCCACTGGAGGAATCCCCTTCCTGGGGGGTAGCTATGACGGGCACCCCATGCTGTACTTCGGGCAGGCGGAGGTGGAGAGCCTGCAGCGGGACGCGGCGGGGACACACCGCCTGCTAGCCGGGCGGATCCGCGAGGCGGCCGAAGCCATGCTGGAGCATCCCGAAGACTACCTGCCCCCCTGGAGTCCCGTGGAGTTCAGCGCCCGCTGGAACGAGGTCTACGGCAACAACCTGGGCCTGCTGGCCATCTTCTGTCTCCTGTACCCACATCGCGTCGGCGCCTTGGACCTGGCCCGCGACTACATGGAGAGGATGGCGGCTCAGCCTAGTTGGTATACTTTCTGTCCTTGTTCTTTCCCCGCTTTGAGGCGTTTCCCTGTGTCCTCTTACCCCCAGGGGCAATTATTTCACTTGGCGTTAAACACTCATAAAATGTGTTCACCAGTGAGCAATATTCCCCGGCAATGTTGTTCATCAAAATTGGAATTTAAACATTTTGGAATAATATGTGGTTGAAGCACTTAAGTATATTGCATATTAATCATTAGCTAAATCATATATATATTTAATATTAACATTAAATTTGAGGTTTTATTATTTAATAATAATTAAATTTAATGTACATTTCTGCATGTTTCTTTGTCAACATTCGCTGCATTTCTAGTAAGGAAGCTATTTTTATCACTCTGAGAGGAAATATGGACAGAATTCCTTCTGAGTGCCTGTCCTCATCTGTGGCAGGGAAATAATGTTTGATGCAGGAAATATGCTTAGTTTGAAGCCCGAGTTTAACGTTGAATAGGAAATTAAGCGATGTGAACTGAATGTCCTGGATCGTAGGGGTGGACATTGTGTGATTTCGGGCTGCTGGGATGCGTCTGCAGTGAATGTAAAATGTCCCCCCCCCCCCCCCCCCGCATGATAGAGAACAGTCTCCTTATTTAACTGATTCTGTTGCTCATGTCAGCTCTGCTGTATGAAATCGGACTGTCCTCTTATGTTTCTCTGAAAAAACAAAGGAAGTGGTCATACTTGTTTCAGTTCAGTTTCATTATGTCACATTTCCTCATTGCTGAGTTTCGCTGATTATTGCACTGTTAACTATCAAAAAAAGAATTCCCTCCCTCTACTTAGAAAGATTTTATAAAGCAAGTTGACATAAGGGTGTGTTTTTCACAGCATGAGTCCTTTCTTAACTCCTTCGGAAGAACAGATGAAAGTAAAGATTTTGAAAATAGTTGCCCTTTTAAGTTATATGAGGTCAGCAGAAAGCCATGTCTGGAAAGAAGAAGACTAATTTTTAACTAAATTTCTGAACTAAATCATCAGTTTTTCACTTTGGAGACATCTCTTCCCCGTTGGAAAATTTAACTCCTCGAAACAAATGTTATCAAATTTGAACATCACAGAATATGAGGCTTCTTCTCTTCTCACTAACACTTTATTATGGTCTAAGAATCTCACAAGTAACACTTAACTAAGTGACTCAAGTACCGCATTTCAGTTGTCTTTGACCTTAAATTATACAGCCATTGGTTTGTGGACAGTAACCGGGTTCTCAGACTGGAACACAGGCTTGTGGTTTGCTGTTTAGTTTCATGTACTGATCCGTAAACACAGAGTTATCTACGGCTTTAAGCATCATCCTTGTGTATTTATTTTAGAGCAAAGGTATTAAAACAGCGCCTGGTGATGACAAATATGTTCCTTTGTATAAAGTAAAGTAACAAAAGTTTTGACAGAGAGAATGGCTTGAATGTAATGACTCTGAATCTAAAACGTGAGTGAAACAGACAGACAGAGACAGAGAGACAGACAGAGACACAGACAGACAGACAGATACAGACAGACAGAGACACACAGACAGACTGACACAGACAGACAGACAGACAGATAGACACAGACAGGCAGACAGACAGACAGAGACAGAGAGACAGACAGAGACACAGACAGACAGACAGATACAGACAGACAGAGACACACAGACAGACTGACACAGACAGACAGACAGACTGACACAGACAGACAGACAGATACAGACAGACAGACTGACACAGACAGACAGACAGACAGATAGACACAGGCAGACAGACAGATAGACACAGACAGGCAGACAGACAGATAGACACAGACAGGCAGACAGACAGATAGACACAGACAGACAGACAGATAGACACAGACAGACAGATAGATAGACACAGACAGACAGACAGATAGACACAGACAGGCAGACAGACAGACAGAGACACACAGACAGATAGACACAGACAGGCAGACAGATAGACACAGACAGGCAGACAGGCAGATAGACACAGACAGGCAGACAGACAGATACAGACAGACAGAGACACACAGACAGACTGACACAGACAGACAGACAGATAGACACAGACAGGCAGACAGACAGACAGTTGGATCAATGCTCTTGGTGGATAACTATGTAATTGAGCTACATTCATACTAGATTTTCAGTTTGGCCAAAATATTGTCAAAATTTGGCTGTAAATTTCTGTCACACCCATAAATAAAAATATGGGTACAAAGAACAATCACTGTTTGTTTTAAATGGTCAGCTGGCTGAATGCTTTTTACTTTAGCTAGTCCAGAAGTTTCAGTCCAAATACAAACACTCTGTCCTCAAGTTAATGTAAAGTTTCTGATACAAAGTCAATATTTTTCTGGAAGCTTTGAATTTTTGAACGTGATTTAATATCTTCGAAAGATATAGTTTACTTGATGTTTGCTTATAAAAAAAGAACAAAACCAGCGTTTGAATTCTGACTGCTTCAGAAAGTAACTATTTATAGAGTGTGTTACAAAAGAAAGGTTTTCTTTATTCCCTTCAGAGAGCTGCACATTGAGATGGCAGAGTAGCTCATTTCTGGAAGCTGTTGCTGCTGATTACCAGGGGACAGCTGAAGAACTTATGTAACTTCTTAAGATATTTGACCTAGAAGAACTTCACTAAATTTCCCTTTTTTTTCTCCGCGTTATGTACAGAATCCATTTTCAACAGTATTCTTTTTATTGCATCTTCTTCTGTGTAGAATTTAAATATCTGGACATTTGTTAAATTAGTTTTGGCTTAGTGGAATTACCTGTACCTGCCAATCTGCTGTGTAATGCAGACTAAATTGATTTTAGTGGGAGTTTTTCCTGCAGACGAGAGTAATGGGCATATCATAAGCTTGATGGACATGTTGAAAGGTCAATGGGCGTGCCAAACAGTTTGTGGGCGTGTCAATAGGCCAATGGGCATGTCCAAAGGTTTGGGGGTATTTCAAAAGGTCAATGGGCATGTCAAAAGGTCAATGGGTGTGGCCAAAGGTTAGTGGGTGTGGCCAAAGGTTTGGGGGCATGTGAAAAGGTTTTGTTTTTTTTTGTTGATCAGTGATCATTGTTGACAGTGCACAACAATGAAATGTGTCCTCTGCATTTAACCCATGTGTGACATAGCAGGGGGCAGCGAATTCAGCGCCCGGGGAGCACTGCTTGGGGGCAGTACCTTACTCAGGGTACCTCAGTGGTACCTTACTGGGTGAGGATTTGAACCAGCAATCTTTCAATTACAAGTGTACTTCCCTAACCATTAGACCACCACTGCCCCCCCCCCCCCAAAAAAAAACAAAAAAACTTGTGGTTAGTGGGTGTGTCTAAAGGTAGGTGTGTTGCCAGGAATAGAGAGTGACGAAGGAGGTGGAACCATGTGCATAATTGCCTTTGCGCTTTCTGGAAGTATGGCGCTAACTTTCAACAAGCACAGGAAATGTCTTATGCTGTATGAACAAATATGAAACGGGAATTTAATTACTGATATCTGTTAGTCATAGTTATTGCCTAACCTACAGCTCTGGAAAAAATAAGGGACTGCAGCAAAATTTTCAGTTTCACTCATTTCTAAGTTTACAGGTCTGCACCTATGTGAGGTAAACACTCCAGCCTGGCTCTTCCTTGCTTTAGGGGTCTTCAGTCCTGCTTCTAGGAGCCTGTCATGTATTGTCCCAGCAGTGCACTTCATACCACTTAATGTTTACCATTCTTTTTGAAGGTCACTTGAGGTCATCTTCCGATTTATGAGGCACTGCTGGATAAGTTGACCGTCATCTCTGGCAGTAGAAAGTTGCTTCTGCCCTCTACCTGCCTGGTGTTTGGTTATTGCCAGTGTCTCCTGCTTCACCTTGTTCTTGTGTACTGCTGTCTTAGAAACTTTGAGCCTGGAAGCAGCCTGCCTCGCAGTGTAGCCTTCTGCCAGCAGTCTTTTTCTAAATATAGAATGGTCTCATAATTTTTTACGGAGCTGTGTATGTCTGGTAAATATCTGGTCTCTTTCTGAAATAACGTTTATTGACAGCATTGTCGGCCAATGGGAATAACCTTTTGGCACACCTGCTCTATTGTATAGGTTGCCTTTAGACACGCCCACATTTAGACACGCCCACCTTTACACACACCCATCTTCAGACACACCCACCTTTTTACACGCCCGCTACTCCAGCCTGCAGAGACCTATACTTGTTACAGACAGCTACCTTCTGGATTTTTGCCGGCCCACAAGCCAGTGTCTTCAGGCCGTGCAGTTTTGGTGCACGCTTGACCTGCTTGCTTCCTCTTTCCCGTAGGTTGGTGAAGGATGCGCCCTGGGACGAGGTCCCACTAGCCCACTCGTTGGTCGGCTTCGCCACGGCCTATGACTTCCTCTACGAGTACCTGAGCAAGTCGCAGCAGGAGCACTTCCTGCAGGCCATAGGCAACGCCACGCGCTACATGTACGAGAAGTCCTACAGCCAGGGCTGGGGCTTCCAGTATCTGCACAACCACCAGCCAACCAACTGCGTGGCTCTGCTGACGGGCAGCCTCGTGATGATGAACCAGGGTGAGTCTGACGACAAACTTTAGAAGAAGAAGAATATACCTTTATTGTCACTGTACAAGTGCAGTAAAACATCATATGTATCTATGTTTGTGTGTGTGTGTGTGTGTGTGTGTGCGCGTTTGTGTGTCTGTGTGGGTATATATATATATATATATATATATATATATATATATTAGAGATGCACCGATTGCAAATTTCTTGGCCGATTCCGATTTACGATTTTACAGTAAGTGTGGCCTGCCGATTCCGATTTTTGCCGATTCCGATTTCTTTAAAGAACTGTAATGAAAGCATATGACATTCATTTAAATTTATTTTATAATAAAATAAATTATTAAACATGACAGGATCTTCTCACAACAAAATAAAAATATAAAATAAAGTGTGTTGTAAGGTATAAAATAAATTCTGGTATATAACATTAGTATAGTTATACTAACAAAAATCTTTTCCCCAATGAAATTTTTTATAATAAAAGAAATCCATAAACATTACAGATCTTCTCACAACAGAATAAAGTGCTCTGCACATTGAAAATGTAGAAATATATAACTAACAACTTAGCTAAAGCCAAGCTAATCAAGTGCTCACTTTCGACACTTGTACATGGAGCAGAGAGATAGGCTTGGGCAAGTTGAGCAAGTGCAGGGTAACGATCTTTGTTGATCCTACAGTAGGTCAAAGCATTTTCGCCTCTGTTGCTGGGCAACTCGGCACGTTAGCTTTAGCCACTTTCCCCTTTTCAAACTGGGCATATTCAGCTAAATGATAGCGTTTTGCTGCACTTGCTCAACTTGCCCAAGCCTATCTCTCTGCTCCATGTACAAGTGTCGAAAGTGAGCGCTTGTTTAGCTTGGCTGGACATGTGGTAGATGAAAGGAGAAACCGATTAACTGGTGACAATGCAGAAATGCTTCTCTTGGTCAAGAAAAACTTGCCTTTAATGTTCAAGTAATAGCATTTAGTACTAGCATTGTTATTTCTACCTGTTTTAAGAGAGTGCACTCTTTGTTATTAAAGTTATTGTTGTGAGAGTAATTACATGTAATTAATGTTTTGAAAATTCTTCCATAATAATAGTTATTGAGGAAAAGTAGATATTTGTTAGTAAGTTGTTAGTTATATATTTCTAAATTTTCAAGGTGCAGAGCACTTTATTCTGTTGTGAGAAGATCTGTAATGTTTATGGATTTCTTTTATTATAAAAAATTTCATTGGGGAAAAGATTTTTGTTAGTATAACTATACTAATGTTATACAGTATACCGGAATTTATTTTATACCTTACAACACACTTTATTTTATATTTTTATTTTGTTGTGAGAAGATCCTGTCATGTTTAATCATTTATTTTATTATAAAATAAATTTAAATGAATGTCATATGCTTTCATTACAGTTCTTTAAAAAAATCGGAATCGGCAAAAATCGGAATCGGCAGGTCACACTTACTGTAAATTGGGAAATCGGAATCGGCCAAGAAATTTGCAATCGGTGCATCTCTAATATATAATATATAAAGGGACCTCAGCAAAATTTTCAATTTCACTTCTCAATATATGGGTATGTGTCTTTGGATACTATATATATTTGCATCTGCAAAGACTTTTTCAACGAAGGGATTAATTTATCATATGAAATCAAAACATCCCGAAGAGGAAAGTCCCGTCCAGCACACTCACTCCGTCTGTGGTGGACGTTTTTGAAAGGACGAGAAAGTAAGTCAGAACAGAGTAGCCCACCTGTTATTTGGGATACTCTGTTGGAGGATCATATCAAACATCAAGGCTGCGTGAACCCTCATCTGGTGCAGACAGACAAGCCCTTTTTCCTGAGCTCTGCGCTCCCTCTCTTGTGCTGTCCGCTTCTCCGTATCTAAGCATGTTCTCCGTATCCAAGGCAGCCTGGATCATTTCTCGTGCACACTGCATTATCCCCACATCCAAGTAAAGATCTTTATAATGTGGATCAAGTACAGACGCGATGAAGTGCAGGGGGTCCGAGTAGGTCTCAGTAAAACATGCACTTTTTTTTCCCCACTCCGTGGTCCGTTTCAACCTCTTCGCTGAGAAGCCATTATATCTTTCAGCAGTTTTTAAAGCACGTGTTCTGAATGCACTTTGTTGTAGTGGTAGTCCTACAGAGCACGTTAAAATGCACTTGACTTTAATGAACTTTGTGTTTTATGAGAGAAGATATTTGTTTTTACAGTCCTTCAGCAGTCAGTTATAGGGCTGTAGGTTATTCAGGAGTAGAGCCAAGTAAAACATTTTATTTAGAATTTTATTTTATATTGTCCATTGTTGGAATGTCAGCATTTGGTGCTAAATAAATATTTTCATAGTTTTGTAATTGATATATTCTTTGAAGCATGAATATTAATTGATGCAATTGCAGTGCCTTGACTTTAGTGAGGTACGCACACACACTCCCAGCCATAACAGCAGTGGTACAAAATATTTGCATAATAATGTCTTTCGGTTTTCGGCCAAGTGTTTCCTCATTGTCGTATTTTATTTATTTTCGTATTTTATTTATGTATTTTTTCTCAAACTGCAGCCTGGCTCTTCGCTGCTTCATTAATGAAGGGCTTCTTCCTTGCTTTATGGGTCTTCAGTCCTGAATCTAGGAGCCGTTGTCTAGAAACTTCGAGCCTGGAGCCGCAGCTCAGTGTAGCCTCTTCTGCTAGCACAACCAGGTTGTTTAAAGCTTTCAGTTGCTTACTGTCATTTTTACATATTTTAAATGCATTTATCTGAATAAATCCGGTGTATAAATCTACTTCAGGACTGAAATATAACAGGAATTTCAGTTCAGTTTGTTTAAAGTTGTCCTGCTTTGATACTCCTAGTGGAGCAGTTTGTCATTGTAGCCTCCCTCCCACGCGCCTGCTCTCGTGGAGAGACTGAGTGGGTTTGTGAGGGTGCCTTTTTCTGACCTGTTTTTCTGACCTGTTTCATCAAGTCCAGTGCAAAGAAAAAGAACCACAATTTTTTTTCTTTCATTCCAGTGCGATGCATAGTCATTTAATTTAATCGCAGCGATGTGAGATTCAAACCAAAGAGCGCAGGTGCCAAACAGATGCTGAAGTGACAGCAAGCTGAATGCAGATCACTGAAAACTCTCAGGGTCCCTTTTCGCGAGCAAAGGCGGGGGCGTATTAAACAATGGCGGTAAAGTGCTGAGTCAGAGCAATCCCGACCCTCCTGCTTGCGATTCGGTGAGTTTTCTGTAAGCCAAGAAGAATCCACACTCGTTTTCCAGCTGCAGCCTGTCCTCTAACTCCCAAGATGCTGCTCCCCGGAAAAATGCAAAAACAAAATTCTTCTTGCATGGCCTTAAAAATGTTATTCTGAGACTGAAAGCCTGTGAGCAGTGAGTGGTTAGGCTATTCGGAGTGATTAATGTCATCTTGACACATTTGTTTTTCATTTACATATACATATTTTTTACATGCATAATACATTTACATATTTTATAATTTTGCAGAGCCTATTTATGTATTTTGCTCTCATTCATATAAGTTAATTTAAAAAAACCTATTCATATATTTTCATTTACTATTAATTATATATGCAGTTTTTCACTCACGGCGGTTTCATGCACATCTGTTCGCCTCGCATGTCTTTCTGCATGCGTGTGTTAGCATGTCTGCCTCGCCGGAGTGTTCCACAGGGTGCTGTTACTGCTGGATCTGAGTCAGCCGTGGATGCGCGTCACGCATGCGCGAGCATTGAAAGCCAAATACAAAAGTAATTAAAACTAACTGAAAAATAACTAAAACTAAAAACTAAGTAAAAGCAAACCAAATACCAAAAACATATATGCCCAGTTCCCGTGAGGGGCTTTGCTGGCGTAAATACAGACAATTATAGGTAATGAGCCGTTTTCTGAAAATCCATGCAAATACATGAGATGGGTGTTAACTTTCTATGATTGGTAAGGGTGCAGGTTTGGCAGATGGTCTCAAGTCTTTCATTACTTGAATAGTTTAATACTTTAATAGTTTAACATGGTTGACTCAAGTCGGCAGCGCATGCGGGTCTCAGATCCACCGTTAACTCAGATCCTGCAGTGACAGGCACCTCTTCTGTTAAGGTAACAAAGATGGCTGCCCAGTCAGAGAGGACAGGGCGGCCAGTTCGCCAGCCCCTTATGGGGACTGAGGTTCCACGCAGATGACTTGATGTGTGTGTTTTTGTACCTTTTTAGTTAATCTAGTGTGACCGTCACCCTCCTGCCCACGCTGGAAACTTCCATTATTTCTTTTCGTGCCGGAGAGAGACTTGGATTGAAGCAACTGAAATATCTTGCAGTTCTGCTGGAATCTTTTTTTCTCCAGAAGAATTTTGTGTTCATATTTTGGTATCCAGACCGGTTTCTCAGCCACAGTCGGTGTCTGGTACTGATTTTGATCTTGGAATGGATGAGGAGCATTTAATCGCAAGGCCCCCAGACTACTGATGCACTGCTGACTCTAGTTACTAACGGCCCCCGCAAGCCCTTAGTGAGGCAGCAGCTAATAATCCTCTCTGAGGGTAATTAGGTCCACGGTCCCTAAGAGTAATCACGTCCTTGGTCCTTCCACGATGTGAAGCAGGACGGCCAACTTGTGCCTCATTAGTTGGGATAGAGCAGGATAAAATGCCTTATGACTGGGGTATATGAGTCAGGTGAGAATGCTATAATTGACCTGAGGTCAAGCTGGGACTGACCTCTGCTTGCATGTGTCCGCCATCCCATCGCCTTGCTGATTCTCCAGAGAGGGTGGATGGGGTGTGTTGCTCTGCTCACCCGTGCACAGGCATGGCAGGGACTTTCAAATGGCTGGAAACCAACCATCTAACGAAGGATCTTCTGTGAAATGGAAGCTGTAGTACTTGCTATGGCAACTGCCGCTTTCAGAGTAGACAGTACAGAAAGCTACAGGGAGCTTGTGGAAAATGAAATGCTTCAAAAAACCTTTTTGGAGACGTCTAGGCCTGTCAGAGTGGAGTTAGCGAGCCTGTGTGGTGTGATGGTGTTTGAGCAATTCTCTGTGGTCCTGTTTTGATGTTCAGATATGGCTGGTGCACGCCTTCTGAGGTTTACTGCCTGAAACGAAACACTTGTTGGGTTGTGGGTGAGTGCAACATGCCCCACCCTGGGGGGGACCAGAGGGCGCTGAGGAACTGAAGGATATTCATTCGGCACGGCCTGGAGAATGTTTAGAATGTGGGCTACCGCTGAGAACCTTAATTAAACTGAGAAACTCAAACTGGATTCATATACATATAAACCCATATATCCCACGGAATTGTGAACTACCTGTGTTGTCGACTTAATACGTATAGACTTGTGCGGTATCAGATTTTTCGTACAGCCATACTGTCCAGAGATTATATGGTGTACAGTATTTTGACTGTGTTTTCACAAACAGAGCTGTTCCGGTATTTTGAAATCGTGACGATAAAATCATGGCAGGGGGGCATGATAAAATGTTGCTGATTTTGCTGGCAAGATTCTAAAACACTGTGGTATACCCAAAATGCCAGAGTATACCCAAAATGCTGCAGTGTACCCGAAATGCTGCAGTGTACCCAAAATGCCAGAGTGTACCCAAAATGCCAGAGTATACCCAAAATGCCACAGTGTACCCAAAATGCCGCATCAGTGTACCCGAAATGCCACCGCAGTGTACCCGAAATGCCGCCGCAGTGTACCCGAAATGCTGCCTCAGTGTACCCGAAATGCCAGAGTATACCCAAAATGCCGCAGTGTACCCGAAATGCCACCGCAGTGTACCCGAAATGCCGCCTCAGTGTACCCGAAATGCCGCCGCAGTGTACCCGAAATGCCGCCGCAGTGTACCCGAAATGCCGCCTCAGTGTACGCCAATCTGATGCCAACTTGTACCTCCCCTCCCCGCCCCCCAGACCCCGTACAGCTGTATGGTTTGCCTGCTGTACATTCTTTCATAAAATTCTTCCCCTCTGTTCAAGGCTACCTCCAGGATGCCTACCTCTGGACCAAGCAGGCCCTGGCCATCATGGAGAAGTCGCTGGTGCTCTTGCAGGATGTGACAGACGGGTCGCTCTACGAAGGCGTCGCCTACGGCACCTACACCACGCGCTCCCTCTTCCAGTACATGTTCCTGGTCCAGAGGCACTTTGCCATTGGCCACTTCAGCCACCCCTGGCTCCAGAAGCATTTCTCCTTCCTGTACCGGACCGTCCTTCCAGGTGGGCGCTGTGCCCCATGTGTGCTGCCTTCACACCAGCGAGTCCCGGGGAGCCAGGGCCGATTGCTGCTGTCATTTTCACACATTTACATAATTGCAAACCCTCATTTATCAAAGGCAACTAGAATATATATATTTACAAGCAACAGAGCCTGAAGGGGTGGGGCAGGGGTGCTGTGGCAGGGGTGCTGTGGCAGGGTAGCTTGGTCGCTTCACATCTCTGGAAACCAGTGTTTGAGTGTCCGCCATAGCTGTGTGAGTATAGTCTGCATGTTCTCCCTGGGTTGTCATGACCAATTTCCAAATAGTCTGCAGGTGTGAATGGCTCGTGTGCCTGCAATGGTTTGATGCCCTGTGCTGGGTTACAGTATGTGTTGCCTTGTGTCCATAGCTTCCGTGATAGCCCCCCCCCCCCCCAACCCTGCTGAGCTGTCATTGACGTATCTTATCATACCTACGTCATATTGTCAACTGTAAGCAGATAATTCATAAAAACCCTTCGGACTCTAAGCTCCCAGGCTGAGAAGTGATGACCCCCTTCTCCATGTGCGGGGGTGTCATTGCTGTGCTTCCTTGGAAACTTTTGAAAGCTTGGGGGGGGGTCATCCCGGGGTGAAAGTTTTATTTATTTATTTTGCAGATGCTTTTATCCAAAGCGACATACAATTGAAAAAACAGGGTCAGACAGTCCCTGCGGGGGGTTTAGGGCCTCAATCAGGGGCCCAATCAGGGGCCCTATGGTGACATCACTCTGCCGACTGTGGGAGTCAAACCGGTGACTTTCTGATCAAAGACAGGGCCTCCAAACCCACCAAGGCGCCCTTTAGAGAGGGTTAGGGTCAGGCCCGAGCAGCTTGTGGCTCCACCGCAGCCACCATCGCCGTCTGGCACGAGGATACAAACACAGGCGTCAGACAGGCCACTCTGCCTCCTCACATGCGGGACAGAGGTGACGACAGCCAGATGACATCAGAGGACAGGAACCAAAAACTTCCTGACCCCCAGGGCATGCTGACATTGCTGAAAAGAAAAACGTGGGCTTGCTCGCCGTAAGCTGTGGTCAGGGTCAAGCCAAAGTCCATCAGTGAGTCAGTCGGGTCTCCACGCCGTGGATGATGCTGTATTATCATAGCCTGTGTGCAGAAGTCTGGGTGCCCTCTCTCTACACATGGCTCTGTTTGGCTAGTCTGTATAGATGAAGACAGTAGTCTACTAGATGTTCCAAATCAAACCGGCTGAAGCGCTGTTGTGGTAACTTGGTGACCATGTTCTAAAAAGCCTTTAGTTTCCATGACTTGTAATAGTGACTAGTAACCGATAAATGGTGTGGCTGTAGGTGTGAAAACAAAGTCGAGAGAACAACTTCTCTTGCAGTACAGACTTCATCTTGATCTGGTTTGTGAGTGATTTGTGTGCGTAAATATTTATTGCAGTTGCTGGGTTAGATAATGCTTTCAGGCCAAACTCTCAATCCCTTAGTTTAAGAAAATTAACAAGTGTCTCTTAAAATATTTTGAGCATGAAAGGCAGGGTTGTTAACTAACATAATGATTATGGCACTGATATCAAATCAGTTATAACATTTTCTTTATGACTTAAGGGGTGCAGAAATTGTATACTTTATCTCATTTTAATTTGTAGTGTAAAAATTAATCATCTCGAAATTTGTTGGACACTGCAGTGTATTGCCTCAATATTAAGCAAAGAAATTCTTGTTAATGATGATGATAAATGTTAATTCTTGTCACGGGACTATACAAAATGCCTCTAAGAATGAAATAGTAAGTGGTCCAGAATCCCTCCTGTTTTTTTCTCTTCAGGATTCCAGAGAAGTGTAGCTATTGCAGACTCCAACTACAACTGGTTCTATGGTCCAGAGAGCCAGCTGGTGTTTCTAGACCGTTACGTTATGCGCAATGGAAGCGGGAACTGGCTGGCCGACGCCATCCGTCAGAGCCGGGTGGTGGAGGGGCCGGGACAGCCTGGGAAGGGCCAAAGGTGGTGCACGCTGCACACGGAGTTCCTTTGGTAAGAGCTCATGCCACAGTTACGGCTCTGCTAAGCTCATACCAGAACATCTAAATGGAAGCCATCTGTGATGTTTCTCCAGGAAACAAAAAACAATGTGAAACTGAGCAAACACTAAATAATCAAGGTTGATGGAAGGCTTTCGTCGGCTCAAGCAGAACTACGTCATGTTGGCAGCTCCGAACGGGCCAGAACCGTCCTTATGGATCTTTTTTGCTTATGGGTTGGAGTAGGGAGATCCCAGGGACAGCAGAACGCCTTCAGAGTAAAGAGAAACATTCCACAAGTAAGAACATCACGGCTCAGATGTTCTGATCCAGAATTAAGTTGGTGGGTGGGACTCTAGTCTATCCAAATGAATTGCAGAATACAGACTAATATGTCAGGACACTGGTAATAAGGACCAGGTGAAAGGGATCAACACAAATAACGATGGTCACTCTGCTCGCAGCCCTTTTAGGTCATTCTAGGTACAGCTGCACAGCTTGTCAGGCAATAATTATTGCTGTTTCGGAAGCATCTAAACAAGAAATTCTCAGATGGTTAGATTTACTTTAAACCTTCGAACATTCAAACAAGGACTGTGGTTCTTCTCTGCTTTACTGCAAATGCTCTGTGGCTTCTGCTACCATTGGACAACATCAGTAATGTTTTTCTTTATTTTTTTCCAGGTATAACCCAAACCTGACCTCCACACCTCCTCCTGATTTCGACACATCACAGCTGCATTATTTTGAAGACTGGGGAGTTGTAACCTACGGAAGTGCGCTGCCTTCCGGGGTTAACCGCACGTTTCTCTCTTTCAAGTCAGGGAAACTGGGAGGCCGTGCGATATATGACATTGTTCACATGAACAAGTACAAGGACTGGATCAAAGGCTGGAGGAACTTCAATGCTGGACACGAGCACCCTGACCAGAACTCGTTCACCTTCGCTCCTAATGGCGTTCCCTTCATCACAGAGGCCCTCTATGGACCGAAATACACTTTCCTCAACAATGTGGTGATGTTTTCCCCAGCTGTCTCAGAGAGCTGCTTTCCACCATGGGAGGGTCAGGTGACTGAAGCCTGCAACTCGAAATGGCTGAAGTACAAACATGGCTTGGCTGCTGACTCCCATGGCAGAGTGGAGGCAGCCCTGGTGAGACAGGGCATGGTGTTCATTCGAGGAGAAGGCAAAGCTGCCTACAACCCTGAATTGAAGATAAGGAGCTTCCAGAGGAACCTGCTTCTTCTCGGGCCTCAGCTGCTGGTCTTAGTCGATCAGATCTATCTGGAGAGCGATAGCCCGCTGAAGTCCATGAGTACCTTCTTTCACAATACTGATGTGCCTTTTGAAGAAACGCTAAAAGATACCGTGCATGGGGCTTTCATCCGGAACGGGGATGACTTATACAAAATGTTCTGGATGGATGACACGGGCTACAGCGAAAAGGCGGAACTGGGCTACCGCAGTTACCCTCGAGGATACCCATATAACGGTTCTAACTATGTCAATGTGACTATGCCACTGAGGCAGTCGAACACTAGAAGGGCATTTCTTTTCTTCGGGCCTGGCGTGGATGTCCAGAGCTTCAGCTTGCGTGGGGATGATCAGCGTGTGGACATCTTTCTGGCCACTGATGAACACACGTACACCATCTACCTGCTGACAGGGGAGGTTACCAGCAAGCCTCTCTTTGCCATGGTCCTTGAGGACCACAAGAAGATCATCTTTGCAAAGTCTGCGGCGGTAAAGGAGAGCTCCCCCGCCGAGGTGGACCAGTATGCCAGTCTGGTGGAGGACCACCTGCAGCACGCCAAGCCAGTCTTCCAGCAGCTTGAGAGTCAGATACTTGCCCGGGTTCTCAACACCGAGAGCTTTCGCAAGACGGCTGAACGTCTTTTGCAGTCCTCGGGCAGAAAGAAGACAGAGGTGATCAGAAAAATGTTCGCCAACAAGAAACAAGGGAAGGCCAAGAACTCTAAGAAGGGAAGTGTCAGTGAGAAGCTTCCGGGCGGTCTGCCAGACATCTTTGCACAGGTTGAGGCAAACGAGAAGAAGGAACGGCAAAAAGCCATAAAGCATGTGTATGAAGATAACTCAGAGGAACTGGATGGTGACATTAGGGCCTTCGTGGATTATGTAGACACCCACAAAAACAGGAAAGGGGGCTTAATTAAAGGGCGGAGATATTCTGAAGTCCACATGTTGGCTACACCAAAGAGTGAAGATTTGTCAAGCTCCACCTCATACATAAGGCTCTTCCTTATTTTAAACATCGGCACTTTCTTCATATTGTTGGCCGTGCTGTTGACACGCTTTCAGAAGGCCCAAAGTCTGCATACCCAGAGGTGTTTCTACGGCATTCTTCTCATCGACAGCTTCATCCTGCTCTGCTTGTACTCCTCCTGTTCACAGGAACAGTGCTGATGTCATTTCTGAGTGGTCTTCCAATGTCTATTTACAGACCTACTGAAATGTCACATTTGGTGGAATATTCTGCACACCTCAGCCTGAGCCAAGCCTCCCTAACCCAGGAAACATGGTTAATTCCAAATAGGAATTGATAGAATACCATGATCAGCAGGATCACCTCTGAGATAAAAAGCTTCTGTGGAGCTCTTGAGTGGAGTTGGGTATAAATTTTCCCATATGGTTGGACATTCTGCCTCCTAGTGACAATCTTCAAGGCTGGCCACTAAAATTCAATTTCCATGGAAATCATGCACAATGTCTTTGTAGAAAATATAAAATGTAAATTTATGAAAATATATTTTCTTGGTCTTTTTATGTTTTTTTTTTTATTATTAAAAATGAAAACGCAAGCAGAAACATGCAAATGTTCATGGAGTCATGGATCTTGTTTTTAAATCTTAGTGAATTTGTAAATACATTAAAGTATTTCCTGTTAATCTAGGCAGAGAAGCTGGTTACTTCAAACTGCCTTTGTTGTACAGAAGACACCACAACTGCCAACCCTAAACTGAAATGCAGTATTGTGTTTATAGACAAAGTGCCTTCCTATATTGATATATTTATTTCCTGTCATTATAATACTGAGTGTTATGTTTTCAGGCTTCAAACTCCATGCAGCATGTAAAGTTGAGTTACCAGTGTGGCACCTCGTAAACACCTGACACTGATTGTGATTTAGCATTTATTATATAGTCAGTTACGTTTATTTAAAATTTACATGTGAATAAAGCAAGAGAAGTGAAGCGTAGAAGAAAAATTTCCCCAATAAATTTATATTTTTTTCCAAGCAGCTGATATAAAGCATTGCGTGAATACACACCATTCATAGTATGTCAGTAAAATAAATATTGTCAGTATGGATTTATCTAGAAGAAATCGGTACTAAGTCACATATTAATGAATAACAAAATGTCAGATCTTAACGGACGTCATTGCAATTCGTTTTGCTGTTGCTCTGAACCGTCAATCTCCTTGAAAGCGTGTCTGTTCACTGGCCAGTCTCACAACAGTGGATCTTCAGGCTTGTTACAGAACTTGCATACAAGCACGGCGGCAAGTTTGTGATTTATAAGCCTCGGTAATTTTATGGAAATAATTCAGGTCAAGTACTCGACTCAATGTAACAGCATAAATGTATGTTTAGTGCTAAATATCATGCTTTATAAGCAGTAATGTAGGTTCAAATATGGCCCAAAGACTGTGAATAGGCATGGAAGCCATTCCGTACTGGACTTTGTGTTTTATAACATGTATGCCTCAGTATATCATGTTATGTGCTTCCAGGGATTTTGTCCTGGGCCAAAGTCAGGTGAGATAAAGGTGTTTATTGTTTTGCCATCCAGACGGAGGTCGAATGGCACAAAATGACATTCCCCAGGTCCACAGTGTAACCCGTAGCAAATCTCGTTAGATAAAAAAAAACTTATGTCTAATTAATTAAATAATTAATCATATTCCTCTTTTATTTCTCTTTATATCTTCAGTGCCTGAATCAGGAATTTATAAAAGTTCATGTTCTGTACAACTTGAAGTTGAAGTTGAAGTTTATTGTCATGTGTACCAAGTACAGCATACAGAGCACAATGAAATTCTTACTTGAAACCCCCCCCCCCCCCCCACAGACAGAACATAAGACAAGATACACACAAGACATAGAAGACAAAGACAAAGTGGTGTAGCAGCAATAATAATAATAAATAGTCTAAGTTGCATAGTTTGAGTGTGCATAATATACAGTGACAGTGCATAGTGTGGAGGAAGTTGCACAGTAAGGGATTTTACCACAATTACTGATTGTTGAATAGCCTGATGGCACTGGGGTAGAAACTGTTCCTGAGTCGAGTCGTGCGTGAGTGAATTGTCCTGAGTCTCTTGCCTGATGGCAGGAAAGTAAAAAGTGCCAATGCAGGGTGGCTGGGGTCTTTCAGGATGCTCTTGGTTTTCCTGAGACAGCGCGTGTTATAAATGTCCGTTATTGCAGGGAGTGGTGAGCCTGTGATCCTCTGAGCTGTTTTCACCACCCTCTGCAAAGCTTTCTTGTCTTGAGCAGTGCAGCTGCCATACCAGGACGCAACACTCCCTGTGAGGATGGACTCCACAGTGCACCTGTAGAAGCTGGTGAGGACATTGGTGGAAACCCTAGCCTTCTTTAGGCGTCTGAGGAAGTGAAGTCGTTGGTGGGCTTTTTTGGTGACCGCTGCTGTATGTTCTGAGGACTTGAGGTTGGCACTGAGGGTGACCCCAAGGAGCCTGAAGCTGCTGACCCTTTCCACGGCACCTCCTCCGATGTGGATAGGGGGATGAACTGCATCCTGCCTCCTAAAATCCAAAACCATCTCCTTGGTTTTGCTGATATTGAGAGAGAGGTTGTTCTCCTGGCACCACTCTGCCAAGAGTCTCACCTCCTCTCTGTAGGCCGTCTCGTCGTTGTTGCTGATCAGGCCCACAACGGTGGTATCATCAGCAAACTTGATGATAGAGAACGGCCGGCACTTTATCAGCAGGTACTCGAGGTCCGGAGTGCAGTTCCGTGCAATAATTTCCACGTTCGTGCACCACGAGTTGTTGACGAGGAAGCACACACCACCCCCTCGTTTCTTCCCCGACATCTTTGTCCGATCAGCCCGATGGATTGTGAACCCCTCCGGTTGGACTGCATGGTCTGGGATGCTCTCGGTCAGCCACGTCTCCGTGAAGCAGAGAACACAGCAGTTCCTCAGTTCTCTGTGGGATAGGAGTCTTCCTCTGAGGTCGTCCAATTTGTTGTCCAAGGACTGGACGTTTGCCAGGAAAACGCTTGGCATCGGTGGTTGTAGTCCGCGGCGTTTCAGTCTGACTTGCACCCCAGCCCTTCGGCCCGTCTCCGCTCGCGCGTCCTTCGTGTGCCTCCAGCTGGGTCGCGTCGGCCGATGTGCTCGCGGGTGAGTAGTGAAGTCACCTCAGGGTCTAAAACAGCAATTTTTCCATATTGCTCGCTAATATTTAAGAGTGTTTGTCTATCATACTGGATTAGACTACTCGCTGGCCGTAAAACTAGACATTACAAACAGGACAATATACGCAAATATACGCAAAACAGACAAATCTGCGAGGAGCGGCATTCAACACGTCACCACTCTACGGCGCCGAGTATCCATGCACTTAATTACTGCATCATAAATAATTTGTCTGACCAGACATTCTGTCTACAAAGAGTACGGCTTATAGATCAGCCAATGGTTTGAACCCCTTTAGAAGTCAAACAAAACAACACGGTTGGCAAAATAGAAGCAAGCCACTGATACAGATGAAAGGCTGTTGTAAAATGAGTTTGTAGGGGTGGTATACAGCCACTGGATGTGGTTAACCCCTCTGCACAATTCACAATTACAAAACGTTACATTTCTTCCAGAAAAGGAGGGATACTTTGTAAGGCTGGTGACGTAAGAGGTGAAGAATGCTTGACTTTCCTACCCTCTATCTAGTTTAACAGACTCTGTATAGTGTTTTCCCTAAAATGGTGATTATTACCAGATGTCCGCTTCTGCATCCCAGCCAATCAAGCAGTATTTACAAAGACAAGCCAGGCCACTAGAGAGGTCTGTGACCATGCGAAGATTTCAATACAAACTCACCCAAAAGAACCCCTTAGACAAATGTAAATTAATGAATAACAATATTTACACAGTATGGTAAACAGTAGTCTTTTGGGGGAATAGATATTTGAAAAGGATTTCAACCTCGTTTACTAAATTAATGTCTTAAATTCTGTCAACATAACATATCGACCGGCAGATTTTCCCTAAATTCAATGATCCGCCAGTCGTGTTTAGCGGGGATCGTTATTTATTGGGATTTTGCTACCATCTGCTGGTGAAAATATGCCTCATGAAAAGCTAATGTTATTTCATATCACATTACACTATAGCCGTTCGCTTTCGATAATCTGTCTCAATACTTTATATTTTATTATATATATATATATATATATACATATATAGATGTATCATTTTGATAGTTCAACATAATGTCTATTTTTGCTCGCACTTCTGTTAGAATTCGAAAGTCCTCCTATACACTAGGGGCCGCTCTAAAACAGACGTTATCACTGTTATGAAGTTTGAGCCTTGCGGAACCCCGTACACAAGTATGGATGGTGACCATAAAGTTTCACGGAGGAGGTTTGAATCTTATGAAGGAAATCATGGGGTCACGGATAACACGGGTGTTTAGAAATTTTAACTTGGAAAACCGAGTTCACAAAGAAATTGGTAAAGTCAAACCCTTAGCTGCCCCACGACATTCTTCTTTACAAAATAATGAAAGTAAGTTCACGTTATATATATCACATCCTTGTAGCTTAGCTTATGGCTTCACCTTTAAAAATGTCATGTGATTTCGAATGAGTTTTTTTTTTATTGGCAGGCTTGGTTATTATTTATCGAAGTAGTGTTAGTAACATAACTACTGTCTGGTAGCTTTTGGAGGGCGCTCGGTTGCTGCAGTGGCGCTACTGTGTCGCTCGCTTTGACATTCGTGGTAAGACATAAAGCAGCATATTTTTGTATGTATGTTTATACTATAACCTGTAATGGCAGCGTTGTCAACTCTCATGCACGCGCTTTCTGACTAACGGTCACGCAAGCAATCTTATGGCAAATCTGTATTATTCCATTATAAACCTAAAATTAGCTACATCAAAAGCGCCGGGCAGTTTGCAAACCCTACAGACTATTTACAAGGTAATAAAACTCTTACATACATGTGAATGTGTGTCCAGACTTGTTTCGAGTTGAAAATCTCACGCCAGCCAGCTGACCAAAATTGGCAGCAGTGGAAATAGGTAAACTTCCCCCTCTTCGCCGTTGACATAATTTAACCGATTGTCGTTCACTTTTCAGCATCAGAGTTAAGCGAATCTATCCACAAGAAAAACGACCCCTTACTGACCTTGCTGAAGTCTGTGTATGTGGAGTCCAGGGAGCCACCAGCACAGGTAGGCTGAAGAGTCAAAACAGAGTCAAGAGTCAAAACGTCAAAGTCAAACGTATGTGTGGAGTGGTGTGGCATATTTGATGCAATTTAAGTGAAGTGAAAAGTTGTTGTTGTTGACACACCATGGCTCATAACAATGAAATGTGTCCCCTGCATTTAACCCATATGTGACATAGTAGGGGGCAGCTAATTCAGCACCCGGGGAGCAGTATCTTGCTCAGGGCACCTCAGGTCGTACATTGGCTGGTTGGGGATTTGAACTGGCAAGCTTTTAATTACAAAGGTGCTTCCCTAACCATTAGACCACCACCGCTCCATCATGCCTTGAATGGAATTTGTCAGATTTATATAGTCTTATTTATTCTTTATAATTTAACTAAAACATGGGCTTCTATTGATAATACAGACAGGGTGTCATTGTCATTTAGCTGTAAGGTAAATATTAAACTAGCCACCACATAAGGTTGAATATTCCATACCGTTACTCCTTCTTGTACAGCTGAAGATGGCACGCGATGGTAAAAACTCACCCAGATATTAAGTCGGTTATTCATGTGCTTGGTATTTAGTTATTTAAATGTTTAGCAGGATGCACGGGTTGCTAATATGGTGAAACGAAGCAAAAATGTGTGACGTTGCTGACTCTCCAGCCTCTGCTATGAATTTCTCCAGGACTTGCAGCCCAAAAGAATGGAAGCGGAGGTACGCAGGCCGCTGAAGTTCAGCCTGCCTGGAAACCCCTACGGCTTCATGGCTGACATCAGAGATGTCCCAAAAGGCAAGCTGTCCATCGTGGAAGCCCTGCATGTACTCAACCAGCACAAAAACTCTCCCAAAACCTGGACGCCAGAGAATTTAGCACAAGAGTACTCTTTAGACTTAAAGGATACCAAGGGACTTTTAGAATTTTTTGTTCCATTTGATATTAAAATTATACCTCCCAAGTCGGAGGGCATGAAGCAGATAAAAGAAAGCTAGCAACATTACCTTGAGAGATTCCTGATTTTCACACTACCCTACATTTTTTTTCCGTATTTAAGTTTGTGTTACTTTTTCTGTATATTGCCACCTTTGATTCCTTTACAGTACTTGTGAGGAAGAATATTGAAATTTGTGTCTGGGTGGAAATTACAGTATGACTGAAATACTATCTTTGAAGGTATGCTGTCCCGTGATGGATATGTGTTTGGGCGATGGATGGATGTCTGACTTTATTTGAATAAATTATATGTAAATTACATTTATCACGGTTACTTCAGTGATCACAATGTGTGTAATGTCACTTATTTTGAGAAAAAAAACAGCTCAATATATTTAGTTTAATACTAAACAATTAAATAAAGGTTATTTTAACTGAGGTAGCACAGTGGATTGCTCTGTAGCTTCCAGTGAGAAGACCTTGCTTGTTCTCCTTATGTTGAGTGGGTTTCCTTCAGGTCCTCCAATTTTGTCCTATAATTCAGCAATGTGCAGTTCGGGCTGTCATATCGATAAATTTCCCAGTGTGGCTCAAGGGTCACTATGTATTCTGGTGGATGTTTTGATCAAAATGCAGTTCCTACCATGGATGTGGTCTTTACAAACACAGCCTACGTAGATTTTCCTCTCAAAGCATTTTGCCAGGGACAGGCTGATGACCTGGGTGTGGTTGCATATGTAGATAAGCTCATATACAGTATATATTCTGGTATGGACTGGCACCCCATCCAAAGTGTTTGACACCCCCACTTGACCCTGAACTGGTTGAAACTATTTATTTAGAAGAAGCTTTTATCAACAACGACAATCATATATGAGAAAGCGGGGTCATTCAATCCCCGGAAAAATTTAAGGGCCTTTCTCGGGGGCCCAGCGGTGACTTCGACTGATGCTGACGTACTACAGGGGATGTTATGTGCACAGGAGAGACATACAGGCTCCTCTAGTCTTTCTTCCGTAATCTGGAATCACATAGAAACATACTGCTATACTTTAAATTAAGGGCACATATGCTTTAATGTACACATCATCTTACATAACTTCTGTAATTGACTTCAAACTTCATGTACGTTCTGCGATAAGCCTTCAATCTGTAATATGACAATAAAATTCATTATAAATTATTATCGTTAGTATGGACCAGACACATAAAAACATGATGTACGGAGATTGCAAACATCAATTTTGCCGATTATCATCAATATTTAATTTAGCAGGTTTATAAAATCTGAACTTAGCCAGGTAGTTCAGGACAAACTGGCACTAAATTCTCCTGCTTGCCTCTCCAGTAATGCCAGCAAATTCATTTCTGTTAGGGAACGAAACGTTCAGAGTCGAATCGGCCTATTTTTATCTCCCGGACAATTTGAAGAGACGCATATCTTGATACCACTTTAACTAGTGAGCCTTGCCATTCGCAGCATTACACGTGTGTCGGCAACTTCCACAACCAAACATGGCAGGGGGGACGAATCTGTTTGCTTTTAATCTGCGTGCTAATCGAATCCAGCGTTTCGACGTGATCGACGGCGAATCTGATTGGATGACGCGCCTGTCTGTCAACGAAGAGCCTGACCGTGATTGTTGTATTGTTCCTCCCACCCCCAGCCATGGAGCGATCGCGTTCCTTCCTACGAATCTCATCTTTCGCTTCCGAAGTATTGTGAGATATATTCTGTTTAGAAGCGGAGCTTTTCAGTCAAAATACAGCCAAATGCATCGCAGTCTGTATATCTACTCTTCATCCAAATATGGCGTTTGATTAAACTTTTTTTTTAAATTGCAAATCAAAAAAGATGCTAGTGAGAAAAGTAGAAAAGGAGGCACCAGAGATTACCGTCACGTTTGATTTTAAACGTGTGGAAATTGACTCTCTAAATATTTTAGGACGGTAGCTCTGGAGATGCATGCAATGCAGTCACAATGCATTCTGCATTAATAACATGAGAATCCATGCTGCAAAAGCTTCACAAACAAGGAAAAGCACATCAGGTACGTTAGATAATAGTATCCAGCAGCTGCGGTACAGGAACATGAAACACCGTGTGTGGATTCCGCTTCCCAGTGTTTTAGCTGATAGACCGGTTGTCTACTAACCGCCGCCTTCCAGGTAAGGCAGAAGAAAATAAAGGTAATCCCATTTCAGATTTATCACTGTTGTCTGGATATCACATGGTACTTAGAATATTCTTGCAGGTTATAATTATTTGACGTGTTTTTTGTACGCCGGCTTTGATGGCAGTGTACGGTGACACGCTTGTCTTTATCATTTAGGGAAAGTAATGCAATGGAATCATTATTTATTAATCACTGGAGGATATTTTTTTGTATCGGGGGTTGTGTAGACTATTAAAGCAGGCATGGACGGGGTAGATCAGAGGTTACTCTACGTGCTCAGCCAGCACCATGTACAGTTGTATTTAGAAATATTTTAATCAATGGATAGCACAATGTACTTTCATCGTTAATGTTATATGTACATTTTTTTTGAGACCTGACATTTTCATTTAAAATACTTCCATATTTTTCTTTCATCTCTATGTAATATTTTACACCAAAATTATATAATCTGCAAACCTCGAATCTCCCCCGGACTCGTTTAAATGGTTTAAAATATATTTCCGACAGCAACAGTTTTTATGAAAAAATATAACGTGTGTTTTATTGCGTGGGAACTTTATAAACGTAAGTCCAATTTGTCAGGGTGTATTGGGTCAGGTAGACAATGGCCACCCGTCGGTTTGCATTCGCATTGATAATTTAGGGTTTGCTTAATTCACATATCGTATATTATGTGAGGAAAAAGAAAGAAGGAAATGTCCCTGTTATTGTCAGTTTTTTGGACTTAATTAAAAAGACTGTGCTGGATACCGTAACATCCATTCTGAATTGTAACACAGATTGTAACGAGATAAATCACTGCAGAGACGATTAATAACGGCGCCCCCCCAATCCCAAAGAACAGGATGGGCTTGCAGACACAGCAGCTAATAAGCAGTCAGTCTGTACTTTAAAGTGTAGTCTAATGGGTGGCAGCATTTAGTCTGTTGTTAGATATTTCCTTTGATCAGAGGATAATAATGAGGTGGCTGTTTTAAATTATTAGTTGCCTGAAAAGGCTCTAATCATAGAAACGGTATGATTTTTTTGTAAACCCCTTCCTCTAAGAGCAGGCCTGGGAAATCCGGACTAGAGATGATTTTATCACGAGGCGATTTGATCCTAGTTGTCTAAACATATGACTCATAGGGTTCCTGTGCTCACAATTCCACTGCTTTGCTTCTCGATGGCACAAAATTGCATATGGTTGTCTGGTTTGACAATCGCTGTGATGCGAAGAGCTTTCGTGCACTTCAATCAGGCTAGACCCTCTATGTAAGGGAGCTAAATCAGCCACGAAATAACAATATTCATACAAACTGCAAGCCAATTACAAAAATATTTCTAATTATAGTCTGCCTTTGCCAAAGTACTTGATAGATATTACAGCTCTGAATCCGGGGTTTAAAATACAAATGCTCTAATTTAGAAAGGATGACTGAGGTGTAGAGATGAGACGGTGACAGGCTCCCAGGTGTGGCAACCCGTGCCAAAGACTCGCACTTTGGTAGCTGTGCAGATTCAGTGTCTGCCAAGATGTTTAAAGCAGACCTTATGTGATTCATCACATGTTTGCCCGTTGCCTTGTTGCCATGGCGATCTGGAGACTCAAGGCAAATATAGATCAGTAAGTAAATAAATATGTAGTGATTAAGAATCAGTGGTATGACTGGTAATTGTGGCATCTGAATGCTCATTGCCCAGGATACATGTATAGGTTCCAGGCCTGAATTGACAGCGAAAAGGCAGTTTGCTTCAAAGTGTAAAAGACAGACTGATTTAAAAATGGTGGTAGTCTACAAAGGCCTAAACTTTAGAGTTTTGTTTTGTTTTGTATACATCAGCATGGGTTTAATGTTTTAAACCCTGACGCCTGTTAGAGTGGCTCAGCCACCTGTACTGGTGAGTATACGTAACAAAGTCGATCGTGATAGTGCCTGAATGATAGTGAACGCCTCGTGCATTTCTGGATGTCAAAACTGCCATTACAGGCATCTTTGTAAGCTTATAAATGGACAGTTTGCAAGTTGTTTGCTATTTTTTTTTTTTTTTTTTTACTGTTGAGTTACGGCATAATTTGGAGGCGCCATGAATAGCTTGCTGGTTAAATGTTCTGGTTGTTGCAGCGCATCAGCAGTATCAGGACGGTTATATATCTTATTTTAGGTTCTTTTGCTCTTGGTCTCACTGACAGCCTTACAAACTCTTGACATTCCCTCATCCAGTGTCATCAGGTTGCCCCTGAGATGCTCTTCCAGCAGTCATGTGGGGACTTGCCCTTCACTGTCTGGTCCAGCTCATCCCAGCCCGTCTCTGTTTGGTGTAGATGGACTAACAGCGGTGGGCGTGTCATCTGCTGCAGAACTCGATCATTCCGCTTCTTTTGCTGCTGCTCCACTGGCACAAAGATCTGAGCTGTACCACAGACTGGTTGTTTTTTTATTGTAAATATGTGAGCCGTTGCCCAGCTGTACCCATGGCGACGTGGCCCTGCTGCTAGCAGGAATGAAAGCGTGACCAATCCGAACGGGTTGCATCACCACCATGTGATTGGTCAAGACCCAGGGAGACACTGGTGTTCTGCACATGGATAATCTGAAGGGAAAACGGGCAAATTCTAAATATTATTCATTATTGGTAGTATCGCACATGCATTCCTGATAACTTGAAACTTGAAAATGTCCAACCACCTGCTTAAAAAGTACTATAGAACAGCTGAACAAAATAGATTCGTAAAGCGAATTTACACAAGAGAATGCTAATTCCACTGGCGTTTGAGGCTAACATAAGATGGTGATCCTCACAGATGTGCTAGAAAATTAGCACAAAGTGAATCACTGTGTGTCCCGTGTGAACAGGTTTTACATCACTGTCACTCCTCAAACCCTTTACAGAGCCAATCCTTCTGCAGTGGAAAACCGAAGTCAGCTGGAACTGCGCAGTAACTAGTCTCTCTTCGCGGTACGGCTCGGTTCCTGTATGCCGGTGGAAAAGCGCAATTTGTAAACAACTCTTACACAGCCTGATGGTTTGTTTTTCGTTGTTGTCCTGATGAAAACGAAGTTTTGACTGGTGCTGCAACTAGAAGAACACTGATCATATCAAAAAATCTCAGCCTTGTGACTTCGTGCTGAATCAGAGTAGTGTATAGCTGCTCCACCAGGAGTTATCTGGGTGGAGTTTGTACATAGAGTGTCATACATGTAGGCATTAAGGGCATGATTGACACATAATGAAGCCATCGATGGAAATTCTGTTCTTCGGGGCCTCAGTTAGGACAGTAGTATCACCAGATCTCCAAGAGTTAGCTCTCAGGTGTGTAATGGGAGTATTAAATTGGTCAATAAAAGTGACTGTGACCGGTTTGGGTGTAATTTTCCATGGAAATTTTAAAAAGGATGGCAGTAATATTGCAAGTTGAAGTATTAGTCTACATTTCTGCCAACTACTAACTTAAACATTTGTTTTCATAAGTGCCTGTCCCGTGATCAGTTTCTCGTCACAGCAGACTGTTGTCATGGAGTATGCTGTGGTTGTGTTTTCCATAAGCTTGGGTAACCTTTACGGATGTGTGTTACTGGAAGCAGGAGGGATACAGTTGATATCATGTAATCAGGAAGTTAATAAACCGTGAGGTGAACAAAGTCTCCCCCAGATGTCTGCTTATGGCAGGATGCGGGGGGGGGGGGATCTTTTGCAATCTGTAGTGTATTTAAAAAAAAATTTTGATAATAGATTTAAAATTGATGGTAAAATACCGAACTGGGTTACTACAGGAGGTCCATGGTTTAATTTATCATTCAGGTATAAGCATTGTGAATGTGAGCGTTCCTTTCTCTGTACGGCCTAATTGTGACCAGCAGAATACCTGCATGCAGGTACCTGATGTAGGTGACATGGTGGCTCTAAGGGGCAGACCGTCTCCAGGTTTGGGTCTCTAAACGCCGCCTTCGCTCTGCGTCTGTGCGGGTGGCATGTTCTCCTGGGGCTCTCACGGGTTCCCTCTGGGTTCTCCCGTTTTCTCCTGCAGTCCAAAGACGGGCTGATTGGGATCCCTGAACTGCCAGTAGTTTATTATTCTGTGGGTGCCCCGTGATGGACTGGTACCCAGTCCAGGGCGAACCCCTGCCCTGTACAAACTGTACAGCCCTGTCTGTCACCAGACCAGGGTAAGTGGTTAGAAAATGGATGGATGCATTTGTTTTAATTTGCCAAAACCTTATTATTGTTCTTATTATAGACTGGAATCTTACTTAAAATACGAAATATTAAATATTCGAGAGTAACATAAGGCAATGAAAAGTTGTAATTACTTTATAAACTAGGCGCTAGTTATTAACTGAAGACTGGGACACGGCATTAACTAATTTTGACACTTGAAAAATGGAACGGAGGTGTTCTATTTTAAGGCACGTGTTCTTAATTTCAGGTTTCGGTTCAGAGAAATGGGTCGTGCTGCACTTTAAGCCTATTTCAGGTTTTTTTTTAGTTTCATTGCTTTATTAATTCAGCCCATCCATCTTCCAGTCAGTTATCTGGTCTGGCGGTCTTCATTATCGCCGTTATGAGAATGTCAGTTTCAGCTCTCCTGAGGGAACCTCACGATCTTCCGATAACTTGAAATATTGTCTCAGAATAGGAAGCATTCACAGGCTTATTTATTTAGCTGGTAACTATGAATTACTTCAGAGATTTGATGTATTATGCTTGATTAGCTAGTTTGTGGATCCTGATTTATTATATAGTTCTTATTTTCTAGCACACTCTGCCACGTGTGGTTGTGTTGTGATGGTCAAGAAGAGCAGTTCAAGGGCCCAACCGGATATTAGGGTTAGTGTTTGGGTTGATCCTGTTTCCAGGTTCTAAACCTGCTCGCCATTGATAGTGTTACTGCCTGCTTCCAAAGTGCCAGGTTTGTTATGAAACCCGACTTTTAGGAGCGATATTGTCTTCATCTTCAAACTGCTTGGATACTTTAGTTTTTTTCATTACCAGCCTTGACAGACACCTAAAGACACTGGAGCGAACTGGCAGGTTGCACTTTCCACTGGGGGAGATGTTGTCCCTCTGGCCGGCGCCGGTCTTTGTGTAGACCTGCTAATGGAGCTCACTTATTTACAGCATTCCATTGACGCGCTCATTCCTAAGTGGGCATCTGGCTGTCTGTGAGAATATCGAATGAATCTGATTAGCTACAGGATTGATCATTTCCTGATGTGTTTTACTGATGAATTAACCTGTAGCGTTCAGTTAGCCGGCATTCAGGAACAGCGTATGAGTATCTTTGTGAAGGGCTCAGGGTCAGGCGGGGAAGGACTGCGTCGTACTGCCGTGGGAGAGAGAAGGTAGGCATTTAGCGACTTGTAAAAATAAAAGAGGGATGCGGAGGAAGATGCCTGGGCTGAAATGTCTGCAGTGCTCTCCTTCTTTCCCCATGTCCTTCATTTTGTTTTTCGTTTAGTCACTGAAGCATCCCTAACATGGCCTGTTTGTGTCTGCGATTGCTCATGGCGCTGTACAGGACTGACGGCGTGACGATGAATGGATACATAGTTTGACTGATTAATAGAATCACAAGACCCTGTTACAGTTCTGTTGTGATCAGACACACACTGGCCCTTTGCACATAAGATTTGCCATCTTGCTTTACTGGGTAAGCGTTTGGGTCTGGGATGCTAATGGTTTATTTAGCTGCTTGATTGATGACTAAAAACCTGGAGTGTCTTATTTTACCAGTCGAGACAGCTAATTGTTTTCATAGGTTCAGATTCAGTACCGTTCCAAAGCAGGGCCTTCCTGTGCCGTAAACAAATGTCCTACTGGTGCCAGAGCAGGATCCTTCATGGCTTAGCCAGCGCCCCTAGATGTGCTCCTTTTCAGAGTTTAGGCGCTCTGTGTTTTAATCACTAATATAATACCGCTTGGATTTTTCAAACTGGAAATTTATTTTAATAATAATAGATACTTTATTGATCCCCGTGGGCAAATCATCTTTACGCCTCAACTTGCTCTTTGTAGAGTAAGCTGTCTGCGAAGGGCAGCCACCTGTTGGGGCTCCCAGGGAGCTGGGGGTTAAGGGCCTTGCTCAAGTAGCGGCAGACGTGCTGAGGCTGGGTTTGAACCGGCGACCTTCTGATTACAGGCACACAGGCTTAGCCCACTGAGCCACACGCTGCCCGCAGATGCCAAACCCAGATTTTGGTGTTTGAATTTCTTAGAACTTTACTCATGTTTAATTTTGAGCTATCGAGGGTCTTTATTAGATAAAGAAATATTCGTTCTTGGTAAATTTATATCTATCATGTACTGGCTTTTAGTAGTTTTAGTGTTTTCTAACCTCTTTGAAAATCGTTTACTTGCTCCACAGGCCAGGGTTGCTGAAAGGTCGATGGTTCATACCCTTTTGTCAGTACAATGATGTCACCGTTGGGCCCTTGAGCAAAGCCCTTAACCCCAGGGATTGGCTGACCTGCTTCCTCAACTGTCTGTCGCTTGCCTGTGAAATTAATGTATTTCAATACGCTGTTTTGACTCACCTGCCTGAGTCACCGAGGTACGGAATGAACCGCATACGTGTACGTAAGGGCTGCCGCAGCTGGTAAGTTCTCAGGATAAACCTTAATAGCCTGTAGGCCTTATGGTGAGAGAACCATTAGGGGAAAAGTCTACCTTAAAGTCAAAGCATAATTTATGTGGGGGAGAGAACCATTTTTCCTTTCCGGGCCAGCCTGGTAGCAAACACCACAGTAAGAGCTCCAAGAGCATAATTAATTTATGTATCTAGAATAAGTAGAGATTAATGGTGCCTGGTGGTCCCCACAAAGAGGTAGGAAGGTGGCTTTCCTCTTATTTCCTTACATGTGAGAGGTGAAAATGTATACAGTTGCCGTGCAGTCTTTGCAAACGAAAGCAGGGTTTAAAATAACCGTATCTAATGTTTACAGAAGCGATAAGCTTTTTGCTGCGGCTCGAAGCCGCCCCCAGAGGAGCATTCGCTTAGCGTCTGCCAAAAGCTCCCTCAGCCCAGCGTGAGGCGCACGTCCATCCAGAGCCCCCCGCCGAAAACAGCCCGTCCGATTGTCACGCCAGAGAGGCCGGGCTGACACTGCTGCCCGGGTCTCCCGCACTGCGGAGGGTGCAGTGCGCAGTGCGTTTTATATTTTAATCTTTAGCACCATTGTTTGTGTGTGTGTTTGTCAGAGGAAGAGGATAACACCACTTTTTGTTTTTTAAATTCTGTTTTATCATCCTTATTTATGGGAACGGTCAGCTTAGCTTTGGCGGATATTCTAACGACGTGGAGATGCACTGTGACTGAAATGGCCGACGTCTGTAGAGATCTGAAGTGATATAAGGTCCCGTATTAATTTCCAGGGGGGTGATGGTGTCACTGTCCATCTCATGGTGGATGTTGAAGATGGTTCACCCATGACGGCTTGGCTTTCTGTGGCACACTTGCATGATCGATGGGACATGGAGTCTGTGCATGTTTTCCTTTCAGGTGACATCATGGTCAACCTTTTTTAGATCTATGTTTTTTCCTATATTCTGTTCAACACTCCCTCATCATACACCATAACCTTATAGACTTGTGGTTCTGCACTTGACTGTGACACACTTTAAAAGCATGACCACATATTCCATGAAATGTGAATATATTTTTGGATTCTCTACTGTGATAATTGCATCAGCTGGGTGTGTCAACTTTGTCTTTGGTGTTCAGCTCAGAATTTTGGCATTTTAAGTTTTTTGATTGCATTTACAGATCTTTGTGGGGACCCGAAATGTCCCCACAATGTCAAAGAATCAGGTTTTTTGTGAGGGACAAAATGAAGTGCTTTTTCCTCTGGCACTCACAGACCTGAACGATCTGCATCGTCAGTGAATGCAATAAACAACCACTACTAACTTCTTTCTAGGCACAGAATTCTGCAAATGGATGGTAATCTAATTGTCTAAGTGTTCAGTGGAATTCAATAGTTCCAGAGTAATTAGATCACAGATTCAGATAATACCTTTTAACAGATGGCTATTTGGTTTACTATTGGATAAAATAGAAATTTTAAGGCACTCGATGTGCATAATTAGATAAACTAGGATCTCATACACTTACCTTAAATATTGCATTTATTTAATATTGTGTATTGTGCATGTGTGTGTACAGTATACATAATATTTATGTTGGACAACTGTTTGTGATTTGGAGTAATCATGTCCTTAAACTGACTATAATGGAATTATGCTGTAGTAGCCTCTGACCAGAATGTGTTTAATTAACGTTTGCTGCCAATTTCATGATTCCTTACTTCCTTATTCGTGAATCCTTAGCAGTGCTCATGTCACAGCGTCCATAGAAACGTCCCCTGCCTGCCCTCCGGTAAGCGGCTTCACTGAAACGCGCGCGGAGTGACGGGAGCATTCAGGTGGAAGTTAGACGTATCAGAGGATGCGAGAAAGCCAGCGTGGAGGGGCTGTACCTGTGCGGCAGGAGGAGGTCGTCCCCTCAGTGTGACTTCACTTGTTGTTCTCGCTCTCTTCCTCCAAGGGCCCCCATAGACCTGCGGAGATGAGCAGAGTTGGGTACAGAGGAGGGTCCCGGCAGAAGGCGTCGTGCTGGAGGAGAGCACGTCAGTGAGGATGCTACAGGTGGTGTCTGGAGGCTTCGGGGAACGATGGTTCACTCAGCTAACGAGCCCGTTGTGGATGCAGGGGAAGCCAACGGTACCTCCATCCCCGGGGGAGTCGGACCTCTGAACCTGTCCCGGCTCTACCTGAGCGTGCAACGAAACGTGGCGGACATGTCGACGGAGAACGCTTCCTCTGTTTTCATAGCGACCACGGGCAGGGCGGCCATCAGTCCCCTAGACAGTGCGGGGGGCTTCAGCCTGCCCCTTCAGGTGTTCTTTTTAATCGTCATCATCTCCATACTGCTGGTCGCCTTCCTTGGAAACGCGGTGGTCTGCCTGATGGTCTACCAGCGCTCAGCCATGCGCTCGGCCATCAACATCCTGCTAGCTAGCCTGGCCTTTGCGGATATGATGCTGGCCATCCTCAACATGCCTTTTGCCCTCGTCACCGTGGTAACCGCCAGCTGGATCTTCGGGGACGTCTTCTGTCGGGTCTCGGCCATGTTCTTCTGGCTCTTCGTCATCGAGGGGGTGGCTATCCTGCTTATAATAAGCATCGACCGGTTCCTCATCATTGTCCAAAAACAAGACAAGCTGAGTCCTTACAGGGCTAAAGTACTGATAGGTATCTCATGGAGTGTCTCCTCCTGCTTCTCCTTCCCGTTGGCCGTGGGGGAGCCGTTCCTGCAGATCCCATCCCGAGCGCCGCAGTGCGTATTTGGCTATACTACTGAGCCGGGCTACCAAGCCTATGTGGTCATCATCGTGCTGGTATTCTTCATCGTCCCCTTTTTGGTTATGCTGTGCTCCTTCTTGGGCATTCTGAACACCATCCGCCACAACGCCATCCGTATCCACAGCCACCCGGACAGCATCTGCCTCAGCCAGGCCAGCAAACTGGGCCTCATGAGCCTGCAGAGGCCTTTCCAGATGAACATAGACATGAGCTTCAAGACGCGTGCCTTCGCCACTATCCTCATCCTCTTCTCCGTCTTCACCGTGTGCTTGGCGCCCTTCGCTACGTACAGCCTGGTCTCCACCTTCAGCCAGACCTTCTACTACAGGCCCAACTTCTTTGAAATCAGCACCTGGCTCCTCTGGTTGTGTTACCTCAAGTCCGCATTGAACCCTCTTGTTTACTACTGGCGTATCAAGAAGTTCCGGGACGCCTGCTTGGACTTGATGCCCAAGTACTTTAAGTTCCTGCCCCAGTTGCCAGGGCACACAAAGCGCCGCATTCGTCCCAGCGCCATCTACGTGTGTGGGGAACATCGCTCTGTGGTGTGATGCCCGAACGGGAGAGCTGTCCCTGGCACTGGTACATCTAGGTGTCACACCCACCTTGGTAAACATCTGAGGGACCAGCGGATGAACTGCTGTTGTGCATAAGGACGCCTTGGATCGTATAAGTCTGGTTTACAGAACGTGTAAATTAACTACTTGTATGGACGTTTCAGATGTTCGCAACGGAGTTGTCACTGGTTTCAATGCTTATTTCTCTCTTGAGCGTCCGTGCCTACGACTTTAGTCTATGCCAATCTGAATGCTGCTACCTGTGGTGACCATGTGCAATTTCAGTGTACTGTATTTTAACTTGAATGTAATAAAAATACGTTTGTTACATTATCACTGCCTTTGCCTGTTGGAAATGCAGAAATTCATGAACGCTTGTCGACTGCATTATGTTCTTTGATATAGTCGAAATCAAATGGGGATTCTGAAGCGGGGGAGATGCAGAAGATTAGATTATCACTAAATAACAGTAAACAAGGCAGAGGTGTGTGTCATTACGGCTTGCCTGAATGTGGGCCACCTACGCAGCCTCTGGCTCTCTCCCGCCCCCCCCTCTTCGGTTTGTTAAAGGACGCTGAAGGCCATTCAGCAGACTGTTTGTTTTCGTTACAGACTGTTCCATTTGTGCCGTTCGCTTAATACATGTGAAGTTAAGTTGCCATTATTGTGCGGGAAGAACTGATCTGGTCATGTCGTCAAAGAAACTGAAGGCTTTCAGGAACGAACAATACTGCTTTTCAGATACCATTGTTTGCTCGCTTCTGTTTCCTTTCAGGATCTGTCATTTCAAACCCCCCCCCCCCGGCTACCCCTATTCAGTTTGCCTATGAATTTGAGGATAAATCACTCCTATACCCAACAGGCTGCCTGGGTTTCTGTCACAGCCTGTGTGTCCACCTGACACCTATGTCGAGGTGATCATTAATGAGCATCGTTGTATTTTTATTTATCCTCAGTGTGATGTGTTGCATTTTTGTGGTATGACTCATCAGCTCCCCCTTCTCAACACACACAGTTATGTGTCATGATGCGCATTCTTATTTCTGGTGTGCAGTAATCCCGCACAAATGATCATGCAAAATGAGTGACACAAAATGGCCAAAACTGCGAAGAGGCGGCGGACAGCCAGGCCACGGGCTTCACGGCCAAGGGCTTCACCGCCTCGCGCTTCACGGCCACGGGCTTCACGGCCACGGGCTTCACCGCCTCGCGCTTCACGGCCACGGGCTTCACGGCCACGGGCTTCACCGCCTCGCGCTTCACGGCCACGGGCTTCACGGCCACGGGCTTCACCGCCTCGCGCTTCACGGCCTCGCGCTTCACGGCCACGGGCTTCACGGCCTCGCGCTTCACGGCCTCGCGCTGAGGTCCTGCTGGTCGCCGGTACTTTGCTTTGGCCATGCAGTGAAGGCCATGAGGCTCAGGTGATGAGGAGTGACCAGCAGAATTGGCAGGAGCAGCTATAATCCTGTCTCAAGAGAGCAGCTTAATTTAGTCTCCAGTTTAAACTAGCTAACGTCACACTCTGCCCAATCTGCTTGGTGGTGTGCCAATGAAAGCTGCAGTGGATGTCAAAGTTTTCGTTAAACTGATGAAATTGATAGCATTCAAATATGTATATATATAATGTATCAGCTGTACTTGTCAACGGTTTGCCTCTTTTCCTGGAACTAGTGAGACAGGAGTGCCCTTGTTAACATTTCAAAATAATGTTAAATATGTAGGTTTTTATGGGGGGGGAGGATGTATTGCGGCTGTTCCCTGAATCACAGCCGGTCTGTGCTGAGGCACTAGCATCCTCCAGCTCCGAGAGACGACTTTTAAAGGTCAGCGTGGTCTGGGGTCCCCCCCCCCAATTTTAATGCTGTCGCTTGGCCTCAAAGCAAAGCCGTCTTCAGAGCTCCTTTGTAGCCGAGCCCCATCCGTTTAGATGAAGATTAGCGAGAGTGAGGCAGAGGTGAGCTTTCCCAGGTTTGTAAATACACAGGATGGCGTTCCCTAATCAGCCGCCCCCCGGGAATCCGTTGTACACTGTGACTAACGAGACTCCGGCGAGCTTTGAAGTGAGAAGGTACCATCACCAAGCAGCAGAAACTTGTGGGAGTATCAGTATGAGAACTGCTAGCTGACAAACCCGGCATTTATATGGAAACGCGCAAATACGTACAAATAACAGAATGGTAACGGGAGGTACAAGGCAGGGGCTAGCTTAATTGGATTTAGTTATAGGTTAAAGAACATGATTATGATTAAAAGACTGCAGGTTCAAATTCTAGCAAAGCAGTAAATTTGCATTGTCATTGTAAAGTCAATGCATGAAATCACCAGCGTCCTTAAACGGTTAGGGTTAGCTGATTGGGAGTAAATGGAATCTGGCTTATCTGTTATCTACTATGTTCTGAACACTTCCATACAGAATCCCAGAAATACAGTCATGTAGGCAGGGCAAACAGATGCAAGTTTAGCTGGATGTTATACAGCAGGCTCTGGCCAGGACAGACACTATGATGGGGGAGAATGGGGACCAACAGGAATCTCACCACCAGGAAGTCGGCTAAATGTGCAGAAGGTAGGAAGCCATTGGCATAGATACACAAACGCTCCACGAAACAAAGATCCCTGGGAGGAAGGCTTCTGTGATATGGGTACTGAAATCAGCATCATTTACATCCTGCGTGGAAAAAAATTCAGAAAAAAAAGCTCTGCACTATGCTTTTAGAGAAGATAATTATTGCACGTGATAGATTCTAGTGGTTCTTTGTTTACCGTTTCTATTGAAAATGGGTAGAGTAAAAGGCGCACTTCATGTTTCCTTGATTACTGCCAAATGTGTATAAATCCAGTTAAATAATAAAGAACAGCTGTGTCACAGCCATCCTTTGCTTATACGAATACAAATACAGACTTGATTTCTGGGGTTTGTGCGTGTTTGTGGTGCATATTACGCCACACTAACCCTTTCCATCGATGCAGGACACCTTCGGTCCACAATAAATCACATATCTGCACCAGAGTCTGGACAAACGTGTCGCGGTCTCAGACCCCAGTCCGTCTCCCTGCCGTCTCTTCGTGATCATGATCCATGAATCACGGAGCAAACAATTTAGAGCTGTTAAGCACAAATGAACCTTCTGCAACAGCAGAGCTGCCTCACAGCTCCCCCACACATTCCCGTCCTACGTGAGCATCACGGACTCGCGTCCCACAGCTGTCCTAACTGATGTCATTAATCTGAATTCATTTAAGTTCTACAAAATAGCTACATATATCTTAGCACCCATTTCAACAACACCCTACTCACTGGAGAATAAAAAACACAAATATAAATTAATCTATTGCATTGGAAAAACAAGCCCTTCTACATTTGTTCCAGCATATCCATCCATCCATCCATCCATCCATCAGTCTTCCTTAACTCTGTATCCAGGACACGTTCACAATGAGCTTATCCCAGTAAACACCCTAGGCAGGGGTATTCAACTAAAATTTAAAGAGGTCCAGTTAGAGAAAATTTCTTGAAGCAAAGGTCCGGAAGATCATAATGTGTAACTATTTAGTGTGTTATATATTTAAGTATTTCAAATTAATTCAGTACAATTTAAAAACGTTTTAACAATATTCATTGTCACGTGACATTCAATTCGAGTTGTCTGCACCCATGTAACACTTCTTACCTTGTAAATAGTCTGCTTTTTTATTTAACCGTGTAAATACACCTTTGATGTAGCTAATTTTAGGTTTTATAATGGAATAATATAGATTTGCCGTAAGATTTCCAGCGTGAGTCTGAAAGTATGTCGTGCCAGATGCTTGAGATTTGGCAGCCATGAAAACGTACATTTTTTGTTTCACCTGAGTTTATTTATGTAACAGTTAACATTACTTTATACATCAGTTAAAAAGCAGAAACTTCAACGAACATAATAAAACAAACTACGTCTATTTATCCAACATGTTATATAATACATAATGTATTTGAAAACTTTTCAGCTGTATGATTTCAGGACAGACCAGTCACTCTCTTAGGAACATTACGACATTTTGGCTGCAGTTGTTATAGCTTCGCTGCTGCTATTAATATAGTGCTTTACATGAATGGCTATAAAGCCAGTATTTAAGACAAGAATTAAGCATGACCTTGTTAATCTATGTAACAGATGTAGATGAGGAGTCAGTGGAAAAAATAAACTAACGAAAAAGTGGAGACAGAACTGTTAAGATTGATATTTTAGATTTATCTGTGAATCGACTGTGTGTTGAATAAAAAAAATAAATCAACACAATCAGATGTGTTGAGTTCAATCTATTCTTTATGAAGTACACCTGCTATCACAATCACGCAACCATTTCAATATGATATTAATATTATGTAACCCTAATATTACATACTCCCAACCCTATGAAATAAAAAGCAGATGGATGGATGGACACACACACATTATGTGTATATTTTTTCCCTCAATGTTTATCAGGATTCCTGCCAGAGTTTGGCTGCCTAATTTATTTCCTGTGACATCTTTTCTGTAATGAGTCCCTTGACTAGATTAAAGTCTTTTACCATTTAATATTCAATTAGCATATCTGTCATTGGGGTGACATGGTGTTGCAATGGTTAGCACTGTTGCCTTGCAGTGTAAATAAATCAAACTGGAATGTGGTGGCAGTGTGCGGCCCAGTGGGCTAAACCTCTCTGCCTGTGATCAGAAGGTTGCTGGTTTGTGCCTGGCTTTGGCCCTTAAATTTATTATTATCATTGTAAGCAGTAGGTTCTTCCAATCTGTATGGGGCAGCAAATTTGAGGCCGACCTTAAACAACGTTGGGCTTGGCTCTTTAAAACTCATTCCAGGTCAAAGGTCACTATCCGAATGGGTCTAATAGGGGCCGAAAGAGATGCCGTTGAGATGCCCCCCCCCCCCCCCCGAGACTGTAGGTGGCTCCCTGAGTTACGTGTGCATTGGAAAGGGGGCTAACAAAGGATTAGTCACAGGGCTGTAGCCAGAAATAAAAATGCGAAATAAAAGAGGCCAGTATGTTTGCCTGCCATCTTTCCCGTACATCAAACCTTACGGCCATTATGCTCATCACTTGTATTTTATTCATGCATTTTTAAAGATTCTATATTCATGCCCTTAAAAATGTGCAACAGATTTCCTTTAAAAAGGTGATGTTCTGGGTTTTTAGTGTGGCAGCAGGTGAAACTCACCTTCCGCTGAGACCTTTCATCGTATCTGCGGCCTGCCCTCGGTTTCCCAATCGAGACGCAGTTTCCTTACAATGCGATTGTGACTAATTCATTGTTTATGGAACGTTTGACATCCGCAGCGTGTCGAGTGTCCACCGGCACCGTTTGTGCGGCGGCGTTAAGGCGTCACTTTCAAACGGGCTGTGAAGCATCACTTCAGCAATCCAAGGCCAAACTGCAGCCGTTTTAAACTGCGGCGATAATGAGGCATTTCACACGGCTTCGCACTGCGCTCACCTCTCCTGCTGCATTTTATATTCTGACATTTTTGAAGCGCCGACACTCCTTGTTAACAGCAAAGCATTTTTACCTCTCTGCTGCTTATGCAGTACCGAGTTAAAGCACATTAAAATCAGCACAGGTCACAAGACAGAGCAACACCCACAGTAACATGCTGCTCCCTCGCAAGGCACGTAAACTCAATCCAGAGACGTCGATGTACTGAGTGCCTGTCATCACTGCTGCTTGCTAAGACTGTACTGCATTTGCATGGTTGCTGAAGCAGTGTAATGCATCATTAATAATAATAATAATAATAATAATAATATAATAATATGTCTTGAATATAGTGTTTCTGGGTCACCAGACTTTTCTTGCTGGGACCTGAACGTAATTTTATTTATATATATAAAGATGTGCAGAAGCTTCTGGAAGCTTGTCTGTTGTAAAATTGTCTGGCTCTATAAGGTTCTAAGATTGTTATGTGTATATAAGCATGCGTGGCTCAGTGGGATAGGGGGCTGTCCATACGATTGGGAGGTTGCTGGTTCAAGTCCTACAGTTGGCAGAGCAACCTCACCGTTGGGCTCTTGAGCAAGGGTCTCGATCACCAACTGCTCCAGGGACTGGCTGAATCTGCTTTGTCAAAAACAAGTACGATAACTTAAATGTTTACAAGCTATTGGCTAAATAGCATTTGATGTGTGTGATGTAATAGGAGTATGATGTCACTGAGGGCCCAATGAAACATGGAAAATTGGTGTGCAGTTAATCCCACATGCAGTGCTGTGACACTGGAAAGAAGCACGTACTGATTATCTCCTACACACACGTTTGTATGTGCGTCCTTCCATGGATATGCCTCCCCAGACCATCACTGACTCACCACCAAAACGGTCATACTGAACAATGTTACATGCAGCATAACGTTCTCCACGACTTTTTCAGACCCTTTCACATCTGTCACATGTTCTCAGTGTGAACCTGCTCCCATCTGTGAAAAGCACAGGGTGCCAATGGCAGATCTGCCAATTCTGGTATTCTACGGCAAATGCCAATCGAGGTCCACAGTGCCGCGCAGTGAGCACAGGGTTCACTAGAGGACGTCGGGCCCTCAAGCCACCCTCATGAAGTCCGTTTCTGATTGTTTGGTCAGAGACATTCACACCAGTGGCCTGCTGGAGGTCATTCTGTAGGGCTCTGGCAGTGCTCCTCCTGTTCCTCCTTGCACAAAGGAGCAGATACTGGTCCTGCTGATGGGTTAAGGACCTTCTATGGCACTGTTTAGCTCTCCTAGAGTAACTGCCTGTCTCCTGGAATCACCTCCATGCCCTTGAGACTGTTCTGGGAGACACAGCAAACCTTCTGGCAATTGGCATGTTTTGATGCGCCATCCTGGAGGAGTTGGACTGTGCTGTGCAACCTCTGTAGTGTCCAGGTATCGCCTGATGCTACCAGTAGTGACACTGACTGTAGCCAAATGCAAAACTAGTGAAAAAACAGTCAGAAAAGATGAGGAGGGAAAAATGTCAGTGGCCTCGACCTGTTAAACCATTCCTGTTTTGGGGGTCGTCTCATTGTTGCCCCTCTAGTGCACCTGTTGTTAATTTCATTAACACCAAAGCAGCTGAAACTGATTAACAGCCCCCTCTGCTACTTAACTGACCACGTCAATATCACAGAAGTTTAATTGACTGATTAAAAAGTGTCCTTTTAATTTTTTTGCGCAGTGTGTGTGTATATATATATATACACACACACACACACAATTTCAGGTTTATTCTGTGTAAACAGACTTACAACCAACAATGTGACCCTATATGCAAAATGCAAATTTAAATGCTGGTATAGCCCTTTACAGCTTCTCTTAATGGAATCTAGCACCATGGTTGGAAAGCCTATCAAATTAATAAGAAATTGACTTAATCTTTGATGATGCTTCTGGGCTTCTCCACTCCACTATTTCAATGCATAAATTAGTAAAAAAAAAATAAATCTGAATTATCTAAGCCTGTCCTATTTACACATGAAAGAGCAACAGACAATAAGCATTGTCTCAACAAAATAATTATGCTGATTCTAATAATAGTCCCGAATTACATCATTTATGCTTACTCTCTACAAATGACGTCATCCCTCCCAGAGACTGTTGCCCGGAATCACAGAAGCCCTTTTCGTTTGGTTTATATCACATATGCTTAAGGTAATGTTCATACTGCAGTCCTCTGCACTGTAAAATGTAACTTACTAGGCTTCATAGAATGACGGGTTGTACCTTTCATTGGGACGACTACGAATGGAATCAGTGCAAAGTGTGACTTTGACATATAAGCAGACATCATGAAGTTTTGGTTGTTTTAAATTACCACGTGATTACTTCAAAATCAATCTTTTTTTTTGCAAATTCTTTAAAAAAACAGTTTCTTTTGCTTGATATCTTTATTGCAAATCATCTTAATTCTTCAGCAAACAGGTTGACATTTATTCTTGCGTTTTCCCAAATAAAATATTCGAAACCCACCTATAGTAGGTCACGTGTTCCGGCATATTTATAAGACGGTCTTGTATTCTTTGACTGTATAACATTAAATATCAGCTCGTGTGTACGCTGGCTACACTTCACTCCTGTCTTACGGGGTGTCGTCTGCCTCTTTCCGTCAAGTTTCTGGTCTAGCCTCCACGCTCATGAGTGCCTATACATAATAGATGGGGAAATGCATGTTTCTCTGTGCTTAGTCATGATGTTATAGATTTTTCACAAAAGAAATGCCGTGGCAACAGAAGACAAAAATTGATGCATAAAAAAATTATTGCAAAGCGCTCCATTGTTTGTAATCATCGTCAGCCTCTCAGCGATTCACTGCCAAATCTCATAGCACCTGGCATACATATTTCATAATGTAACTTTCTCCAAGCAGCTCGACAACTGAGCCGCTTATCTCTGTTGGCATGGTAACCCAACGCTGGAGAATTCTAAATATATTCCTGTGTCATTTGTGAGGCACACATTATTCCGTGTAATAAATGCACTTCTTAACGTCTGAATGATGTAGGTGCCTATGGACGGTGGGAGAAATCGCCACACGGGCAAATCGTTGGGGCTGTTTTGTAACGAAGGATAACAGCGGGTGGGGGGGCATCTGGGATGGCAAAGTGGATTAAGTTGTAGTATGACAAAGAGAGGGGCACTGAATGCTCTTGGTTAAGATGTTTATCCCCCGTGTTTTACCACGGTAAACAGCTCGTTTAATCCCTTAATCCCATTAAGGCATCATGCAGGTATTTGGATTTGTATTGATAAGGGATAAGAAAACTCTGCCCTGACGGAAAATCGCCAACATGCAAAATACTGCATTTATCATTATATCTTAAATCTCACTCTGCAGGCACAATGGAAAATAGTCCGAATAAGGGATGTGAGACTGTCATTATGGTCCTGACTGGATAAGGGATCCCTGAAAATGGAGGCGCGCACGCGTACTTTGGTCAAAAACTGGGCTGTTTGTTCTCTTCTGTTTGATGATCACTATGGTTTCGAATCTATTTATACCGAGATGACCATAAATTAAAATAAATTAAAGGAAAATTTAAATACACATCTTGGCAAAATGTTAGTAGTCTTTAAAATGTCTGATAGGTTTTCTATTATTTTAGATTATTAGCATATTAATTTATATGCAGACATTTTCCTTGGTATTTAAAAGTTAAATAACGATCAAATTATGGCCTGATTTTGTCATTTTCATACCAGACTGACATGACAGCTTCATCCTCTGGAGGGTGTCATTGCTCTGTGTGATTGGAGTTTGCGCCCTCTCACGCAAAGGCAGCTGTCAATAATGAGATAAAGGTTGCCGAACATTTTAAAAGTGATTTATCGATTTCTGCATAGAGGTAACAGTATTTAAAAATGACAGACTGAAAAACATCATTACAGTTTACGTCAGTAAATGAACAATATCAGCAAAATCACATTCCTTTATCTATTTAATATATTCACTGGGCCATGGCATTTTCATTTTGATCTTTGCTTCAGAATTAGAATGTTTTTTTTTTATTAATAAGGAACCAGAATGAACCAGCTCTTTTCTCATCAAAGGAAGGGCTTTAGAGATAAAACAGGGCTACACAGCCACCAGTCACAGCTGAACTGATATGGGGTCATTCAAGGTCATGCGTCCCAAAGGCACAAGTGCCAACAATACCCTGAACAGGAGTCCGGCCAAGAGCGGTAACCAGCCACCTGCACTGGGGGGGCGGGTTAACTGGAGCTCGGAGACAGAAGTCAGTGCGCACACAGGAACATGATCGTGTGCGTGCTGAACAAGGCACTTTTCACGATCGCTTTCACGCTTCAAGTCCGCATTGTGCAGCACATAAAACATACATGAATGTTGTGCCAACATGGAAGGTAGACATGCTTTAGCTATGGTGGTGTTCCACATCCTAGCAGACGGCGAAGAACCAGAGGACTCCTACTCACAGCGTCGAGAGAACCATAAAGACAGCAGCTCTCATCCAGCCTGCCTGCACTATTCAATGTGATTAGCAGACAATCATCACATCAGTTTGCAAGCATCTGAGACTTAACCCACTTGCTTGAGTGTGAAGTGCCTTTGAAATGGCATCAAAATTGAGTGTCAGTCGGCAGACTTTCATTCTTTTGCACTGTACCATGCAATATGAAATAAATTGCCCCATAAACACAACTAGCGGCTCAGGTCCACATTCAGAGTACAGTATCTGGGATTTCAAATGACGAGAAGATCTTAGCGATCGCTAACGCTACCTGCTATTATGGGTGCCATGACAACAGGATGGAGCGCATTTTAAAACAGGTGTATAAATTACCTGCCACCCAAATTTACTCTGAAGGCCTTGCTATTTCAGTAAAATGACAACAGCCACTGAGGAAATGGAGGAGAAAAAAAACCAGGAAATTCTAGATGAAAAATAATTGTCTGGGGGTTTCAACATGAGCCCTGAACAAAACAGTCTGCATGAATAAATCTACACAACTGTGCCATCGTACGGTACCTGCTTAACACTGACAATGCAGACAAGTCCTTCAAGACCTACATATTAACTAAATTATCCCATGTAACTTGGTTCTCCAGCTACCCATTTTAAACAGGGTTTACATTTAAAATGCAAATAAAATTAGGAAAATGTCAGAAGGTGAATTAATTTGCTTATCAGAAATAGAAATCAGAGTAAGACCTACAGTGTGGGATGTAGAGCTGGGTGGGGATCGGTGCCATTGGCTTTGGATGAACTGAACCATCAGTCTGTCACTTTAGCTTCACGCCCCCTAGTGGAATTAGAGTCCCACCCCCCATGCCTACGTTCCCACCTGCCTCTCCCTCCTTATTATGTTCTGCCTACCCTGCAGCCTACTCGTTCTTCTGCCTGTAACATCTCTCCTGCCATCAGAAGCAGCACACCTACCTGCCAACACCTGCCTCCCCCCTGCCCTCAAATTTAAATTGTACAGTATGAATTGGGGCTCTCTTGTTTATTTGACTTCCTTTGCCGGCCCGTGGAGGATGGGCTCCCCCTTTGAGTCTGGTACCTTCCAAGGTTTCTTCCTTCTAGAGAGGTTTTCTATGCTATTGTCGCCTCTGGCTTGCTCACTGGGGGCTGTGGGCAGGGATAATGTAAAACGCTTTGAGAAAATGTGAAAATGCACAATAAAAATTACATTGAAGAAATTCAGTCGATAGAACCTTTCCTTCTTTCCAATGAACCCTCATGGGGATTAAGAGCCAAAGAACAAGGAGCCAAAGCATTCGACGGTGCAGCACAGACACACCATCGTTTTCCAAGCATTCGACGGTGTAGCACAGAGACACCATCGTTTTCCAAGCATTCGACGGTGCAGCACAGACACACCATCGCTTTCTAAGCATTCGACGGTGCAGCACAGAGACACCATCGTTTTCCAAGCATTCGACGGTGCAGCACAGACACACCATCGCTTTCTAAGCATTCGACGGTGCAGCACAGAGACACCATCGTTTTCCAAGCATTCGACGGTGCAGCACAGACACACCATCGCTTTCTAAGCATTCAACGGTGCAGCACAGAGACACCATCGTTTTCTAAGCATTCGACGGTGCAGCACAGAGACACCATCGTTTTCTAAGCATTCGACGGTGCAGCACAGACACACCATCGTTTTCCAAGCATTCGACGGTGCAGCACAGAGACACCATCGTTTTCCAAGCATTCGACGGTGCAGCACAGAGACACCATCGTTTTCCAAGCATTCGACGGTGCAGCACAGAGACACCATCGTTTTCCAAGCATCTGACGGTGCATCAGAGACACACCATCGTTTTCCAAGCATTCAACGGTGCAGCACAGACACACCATCGTTTTCCAAGCATTCGACGGTGCAGCACAGAGACACCATCGTTTTCTAAGCATTCGACGGTGCAGCATAGAGACACCATCGTTTTCCAAGCATCTGACGGTGCATCAGAGACACACCATCGTTTTCCAAGCATTCGACGGTGCAGCACAGAGACACCATCGTTTTCTAAGCATTCGACGGTGCAGCATAGAGACACCATCGTTTTCCAAGCATCTGACGGTGCATCAGAGACACACCATCGTTTTCCAAGCATTCGACGGTGCAGCACAGAGACACCATCATTTTCCAAGCATTCGACGGTGCAGCACAGAGACACCATCATTTTCCAAGCATTCGACGGTGCAGCACAGAGACACCATCGTTTTCTAAGCATTCGACGGTGCAGCACAGAGACACCATTGTTTTCCAAGCATCTGACGGTGCATCAGAGACACCATCGTTTTCCAAGCATTCGACGCTGCAGCGGAGACACCATCATTCTCAAACACTTTCATTTGTTTGATATTCATCCTCAATTACAAATAAATGGCCATTAAAACAATGCAGGTACAGTGTGTAAGCATTATGCACAAGGTATAATAGGATATTATGCAGGACAAACACAATTTCATAAATATAGCTTTTGGTATAAATTAGTCTAGCAGTCACTGTGACCTGTGATGACAGATCTCTGGAGTAAGTCTCCTTAGACTTAACACTGGGGTGACCATGACAAGTCTGATTTAATATCCCTGGGGCCAGTGAACATAATCTTAGTGTCCTCTGTGGAGTGTGATGACAACGTGAACATGGTTTAGATTACAATGGTTACATAAAATCACAAGCCATCCTCGTTATTTGAAATGGAAACAAAATAAAAATTGGGGAAAAACTTGTGAAATAAGAGAATTCAACTGTTTGGTCACTTTTACTACATGAATGGAGGGTGAAACCTTTAACATCTCATTTCCGTAACTTTTATGCAAGTACATGAAGTACATTTGTCTTCATGTACACGAAGTACATGAAGACAAAATGAGTCCCTTTTCACAGGTTTAGGCACTTCTGATGACACGGCACAGCGTACGTTTTCATGAGGCTCCCGCTTTCACGAGCGGCAGACAGTACCACGGCCAAGAAATGAGTTTCTCATGCATTTTTGTGATACGTTTGGTGGTGAAACAGAAGCTTGAGCCAGCTATTTCACAAGGGGCCGACACATTTCCATTTTAAAACCAATCACCGGAAACCCCCAGCTACGCGTTTTCTAAGCACACGCAGCCTTAGCCAGTCATGCAAGGTTTAGCCTAATAATGAGACGGCCACCCTTTCATTGTTGGAGAAACAATTTATTCAGCAACGCATTCATTGCACAGCACAGTACTTCAGTCCTCCGTAACAGATGTCTTCCTCGGCGACAACGCGAGGTCCTTCACCTCATTGGTCAAAGAGAGAAGCTCCTTGCGTACCGCGTCCATGTCATCACCATGGGGGGCCCCGGAATCGCCCTCCATCTCACCTTGGGGCAGCTTCCTGCTATGGCTGACCAGCTGCTTGACCACCAGGGCTTGGTACTGGGACAGGAGCCTTTGCTGACCCTACAGGACATCGACATGCCGTGAGAGCGTGACGCGGCTGCTTAACCTCAAACAGCAGGAGCCACTTCTACCAATCGCAAGCCGGAAAAACAAAAAATGCACCCGAGACTCCGACATTTATAGCGACATCAAGGTCTCTCATAATTAGGCGGTACTATTGATAGACGAGAGCTCTGCGGGATCCAGAATCACATCCAGGGGTTATTTCTGTGTTTCATTTATTAATTTTGGCATACGGGCACTCCTCCACACAGACCTCGGGGATGCGGCCAGTCAGCGCGTTAATGATCTGGGGCACGCAGCGGCCGGGGGCGTGAAGAGCACACTGGCTGCTCAGCTGGAATAACAGCACGCTGGTCAGGTGAAGCACCAGCGCCGGCTCCTCAGTCTGCTTCAGCTGCTCCGTCAGAGCCTGCCGATGCTGGAACAAGGCCTGCCTGCGTGAACAGAACGCCGTGGATGTCAGCACTGCGATCACATTCCGCCTGCCTCGCAGCCTGGGAAATAGCTACCAGAATGGTCCAATAAATGGCATTAAACCATCATTAAACCAACAATTAAGGACTCGATACACGTTAGCGCTGATAATTGCATTTAACTAAAATGAACTTTCAAGAGGTCTTTAATATCACATTATTAGGGTATACTGGGGAAAGTATATTCCACACGGCTCAACAAAACAATTGCATTCCAACTGAAAAAACTACAATCAACAATGAACAAAGGAGCAATTAATGTAAACAATGAACAAACACTAAAGAGGTCACAATGGTCATTGAAGGAATTTCTCCACACCTTTCTCGCTTCTTGTCTCCTTTCTTGAGCATGAAGCCACACACCTCAACAGAGGGCTCTAAGTAGGTCAGGAAGTCTTCAATGCTCTTAAAAAAACACACACAGAGACAAACTGCAAACACTTCACCTCCAACCTAGCACAGTGTGTCAAAGCGCCATTGTTCCTGTGAAATGCATTCATTCAAGGCTTCACATGGGTCTGATATTTAATACTTAATAATTCATACTGAGAAGCATCAAGGTACTGCAGAGTGCTGACTCCAGCACGGACAGCCATACAGATTCACAGGGCAGTAACTAGAGTGCGGGATGCAAACTCATAACCGTGGAGTGATCAGTTTCAGTTCCCGCTCTAACATCATTGACTGTGGTGCTAAACATGAATCACAAGCAGACAAAAGTTGCAATAGAAAAGTTGGCCAGCAGTTGGCTGAGCAGTGAGACAGGAATAAAGCTAACAACCAATAAAATGAACAGCGTAAAACTGCGTAAAACTGCTAGAGCGGTAGAAACATCGCATTAGGCCTGGGTGACTTCTGAAAAAAATATGCCATATTTAAATTTTTATGAACTCGGATAATCAATGATATCAAGTTGTCCACCACTCCCAGACACACGCAAACATACACGCGTCTGGCATCAGTTGTCACCCTCAAGCACGCATGCTTCTGGCATCAACTCTGTTATCTTGGTTTGTAGCTAATCTAAGCCTATTTCCCTAAACGAAGGTGCTAACTGGTGGTCAACCACTATCAGACACAGATATCAGGATGCTTGAGAGTACAACAAAATTTAAAAAGCGGCAAATATGGATGGTTTGTGTAACATGCATACAACTCAAACTAAAATTCCCTATGTGTACTTTTTTGGCATGGTGGAAATGGACCAAAGCATAATGTTGTGCAATTTTGGTTTGGCCCATTTTTTATTTTTGCCCAGGAAAGAGTTTGTACACTTTTCGATCAACAAATTTCCATGACTTTTTTCACGACTTCAAGCTAAATTTCCAAGAATCAATTCAAAGATTTTTTTGTTCAACCCCCAAGTTGCTATGTGATCATTGTCGCCTGACACTCGGGCTGCCACTGACGACTATTTTTTATGGATTAATCTATCAACTATTTTACAGATTGGTCGATTAATCTAAACCATTTCATTTACGTTAAATTTGACAACAAACTATGTCATTGCAGGGCTTTAGATAATGGACTCTGGCTTGTCCGCACTATAAGGACATTATTTGCATCCACAATTCGATAAACAGATTAGTAGCATGCCTCAAATATTAATGGAATGCATATTGTCATGGGCAAAAGTTATTAATCAGTATAAATTCAGCGTATCTTTATGGCTTTAATAATGATAGTATTTAACAGCAACAAGGACAAAAGTTATTTAAAATTTAATAAACATGGTTTAGCCTACTCTGGTGTTCCATCATGCAGAATAGCACCTGTGTTTTCTCTTCAGGCGCTCGTGTATAGTGCTATCACAGTAGTATGGCACTAAAACTTTGCACGATGTAAAACCACCTTTTTGTTTTGTGATAATTAGAACTAATCCCATAATTACCTAGTGATATTAGAGGAAAACATTTCTTATAATGAATTGAAGCATTTTAGAAATCACAAAGGTAATTTAATAAAAATATTTTTTTAAATATCAATGTTGACACATTTTCAGTGTTGACGTCATTGACGTTGACTAACCACGGCCCAACATATACTTCATGTAGGGGAACCAAGTGCTATTACCTTGCATTCATCCTTTGGATATGGATGCACCTACCATTGCACATAATTTTACAGATATGGATGTTGCTTTTCTCTCTTGCTCAGATGCACAACATCAAAAACGCTGCATAGTTTAATTTCCATCTGGTGTAATAATGGTGAGCTGAACAATTATTAACCAACTAGACTATCCTAGCTATCACCAGACAGAAATTCATTAATTTATTCCTTATATTTGCAGTAACAAGAAACAATCAATATTGAGTAATAATAATAATAAATAATTTATAATAATGTGTGTTGCAGCTGTTAGCAATGGAATTGTAAGATAGAAATGACTTTGCACAAATTGTGAATTTATTTTAAATATAAAATGTGTTCTTTCCCTTAACCACTTGAATAGCACCAACTCTCTCACACACATTTTTTTTCACGCTGTCTGACACTTGAAGTTGAACTTTACACATTCTGTATATTAATATCTCTGCTAGCTTGCACTCAAGAGCAGTCATTTCCACAGGCAGCACATGAAGCGTTTATATGCGAAGTGCACTGTGTCGTCTCAAAGCAGCACACACAGTCGCACACGCAATCGCACACGCAATTTGTTTATAGCATCTAACATTTCAATCTTACACATTCTGTAACATTGGATACACTTCAAGATTATTTACTATTATTATTATTACTACATTTATCTTTTGTGATACATTTATAATGTATATATTGAGCTTATGTCACACCAGGGTAATAAGGATGGAATTCATAAATAATGTCTAATAAACTTAATGATAAATTTACACAGATTGTTGCCTTTGCTTACAACACTGTATTACAGCAAATCAGACCTTTTAGTTGAAATTTTGAGTATCAGTAGTTATGATTAAAAGCTGAAATATTATCATATGGTAAAAAGAATACAACACGAGAGACACGGTACAGTAACAAATAATAATAATGAATTGCAGCCTGAACCTTTTACCCTGGAATGGAAAATTTTGAGTACTCAGTACTGAAAGATAATAATAATAATAATAATCTAATAATCGATACTTTATTAATCCCCGTGGGTAAACTGTCTTTACGCCTCCCTCAACTTGCTTAGCCCACTGAGCCACATGCTCCCCATATACATTTGTACCATGTTGACACGTATTGGCATTTAGGGGCATTGCCATTACGTGTCGAGACGTACTGTAGAGAGGGGAAAAATGCCATGTCGGGATGTATTCTCTCTCGTTTTCTGTCCCAACGGCCAACCATACTCCCGACCTGCATTGACGCGGGATACCGCTCAAGAGAGACGGGATATACTGCGATTTGTCAATTAAAAAAAAATAACGTAGTTCTCAAAAATCCCATGACTTTTCCGAAACTCTGATATTTTTTATTTTCCATAACTTTCACAGGTCTGGAAAACGGAATCTCTTAATTCCATGATTTTCATAACCATACAAACCCTGCCAGGAGTAAATGATTAGATTCATTAATGTTCATAAATGAATTTGATGTCCGGTCGACAAACGACTTGACTTGCTGTGACCACAACAGCTACCTAAAGCTTTACCAAAAAGCAGCCGCTGTGATACACTCCAGTGACTGAATATGGGAGGATGGTTTTGGCTTGTGCCCTTTCAATCCCGAGAGTCTATCACCAACTGCGGCGGAGACTCACTCTTCCGTTCAGGCTGTTATGCAGCTTCATCATTGGTGCCTTGGTGTCCTCTGGCAGCTTAGCCAGGATTCTTATCCTCACCTAAAAGACACACGATAATTATGACGCTGATAAAAAAACAAGCGCCAAAGTCAAACTCATGGTGGGGTGGGGGGGGGGGGTTGGGGAGGGCTGCTCACTTCATTCGTGACGGAGCCGGGAGACTCCACAGCGCTCATGAACTCAGCCGCGGCAAAGGTCAGGAGGACGTTGGTCATGTCTGTGCACACGGTCTTCAGGACGTGTTTCGCAATACTGGCCTGGGTTTCATCTGAAGGGGTGGGGGTGCAGATTTTACAGATTAAAGAAAAGCGATCTTAATTAAGCACAGACTATAAGCCTATGATAACATCTTAAAGCACAGAGGGGCTGAACCCACAGCAAAGGGCTGGCAAACTTAAACCCCACACCCAGGATATGTCTTCCCAAGCACTGGGAAACACTCACTCTCATTTTTGTCAGAAATAAAACAAATGCATGCATATTTACTAAATTTCAATTTTAACGTTACACAGATACTGTAAATATAATAGCAATGATGTGAAACCGTACTGATGTTCTGTTGTTGACAAAACACATTGCAATATTTTTCTTTTTACATATATTTTGCTTTATCAAGCTTACAAAGGCGATATTTCTATGCGTGCTGGTAAGGCTTTGTGCTTGCACGCCTCTCTCGCTAGTTAGTGACTGTGCTTTTCATTATGTTGACTGCATAATCACAAATTAATTATTGATTTGTATTAAATGTGTGCTAATTATGTGGGGAAAATGACCTTTTGCCGATTGCTAGTATAAAATTGGGCACTAGAGAAAACACGCTATTCTGTATATGTTCACGATATTCCTATTATCCCAGAAACACATGAACAGGCCTGGATTACATTTAGTCTATAAACTGACCCTTCAGCCCCGACACACATTGTATTAGCCAAGAATTCACGGGACAATTTGGCATGGGGGGTCATGAAATAAGATGAAATATTTTCATCAGTAAAATGTGCAACCTTCTTAAAAATGATATGCAAATAGCAGACTGAAGACGTAAAAGTTTCTCTCTGATGAAGGTAGCTTTTCTACCTGGGAATAACTTGGCGCCCTTCTCGAAGAGCCTGATGTTGTTGTACAGGTTGCTGATCTCCTCCTGCAGCTCCTTGACGTTCTGCTTCCGGCCAGCCCCAGGACCGGCGCCGGACGTCGACAAGAAGGCAGCCCGCACGACTTCCTGGTACAGCCTGGTGAGCGGCCTGCCGCACGGGACGACACGGAGCTTATAAGTTGGGCGCCCCCTGGAGGCAGGGCTGTGTCAGCGCCATGCCGATAAATGGGCACGTAAATGAAAACAAACCGCAGACCTGAGTATGTGCTCCGCCAGCTCCGAGATCATTTCCTCAGGACAGTCACACACTTGCTCCTGTAGGACGGCCTCCACCTGCTCGTGGGACATGAAAGGGACTTCGGCTTGTTTGTTTCGGCCTATGTGGGGGAGAGAAGGGGGAGGGGGGATATAATTGAGCTCTGTAATTAAGCTCAGGGGCATTACACCATTCTTCGAGAGATGTAATTGCAGGTTATCAGCTGCACCGCCCAGGATCGCATTCGAGAATGACATACGCAAAACCGAGAGATGGGCCCGGACCCCCACCGCCGTGTGTGGGTCTCACCCTACCCTGTGGGGCCGTCGCCGCCTCCTCGTCGCTGTCCTCATCCCTCCTGCCTTTCTTCTTTGTCTTCCGGATCCGGATCTCCCTGGCGTTGCCGCCTCCTCCCGTTTTCGTGCTCCCGCTGCCCTCTTTTGGCACAGGGAAGGGGTGGGATTTCACACTAAGAAGCACTAAACAGCTTAATAAGAGGCAGCCCCGGAAAAACGAAACAAAACAGCCGACGGCTGAGGCAGCTCACCGCCCAGATTCACTGTGGGTTTTTCTGCTCGTCATCCTTAAACTTTTCTTTATCCCTGTCCAAAACCTTCCAATTATTTTCTGCCCACATGCAATCGCGTCTGCTGCGACCCTTCCGGCAGCGATCCACCCGCCCCTCCCGAGCTTCCCTCCCCCGCACGCAGCGCCAGACAGGAGGCACGGCGGACCGCACCTGCCGCTTTCTTCCTCCTCTCCTCCTTCCTGTCCTTCTTCCCAGGGGGTGCCGTGTCAGCCAGAGTGGGGTTCTGCTTCAGGTCGTCCTCGGATATCAGGAATACTGGGTTGTTCTTGATTTCCTGGCAAGGACGGCAACGCAAAAAAACGTATCCAAGATGAGATATTTTAGATGGCGAAGGAGGCAGATCACGAACCCGAAGGAGCCTGCCGGTGAACCGCAACGCTCATGCAATTACATAAAAATAAACAAACAAATTCCACTAACGAGTCCCTAAGAAAGAAGACTTACACAGCAGCCAAATGTAACTCATATAGTAAACATTTAAGAAAAATACCAGGGAAGTAATGTCATACTCATCAAAGAAGCTGGAAAATGGGGTTATTAGTGCAGAAGTTGAAGCTGACATTTTTTCCATCCTCGCATGGTTGGCATGGTTACGGAGGCGGCAGGCTTACCTTCTGGGCCTTCTGCTGCATGGACTGCTCGAAGAACTTCAGGCAGCTGCTGATGAACTTCTCGCTGACCACCATGGTCCCGCACAGGAGCCGGGCCGACGACTGCACATTCGCGGCCCTCATGACTTCGTTCACCAAGATGGCGACGTCCTCCGAGGACAGACAGCTGGGCAGCAGGGGCTGAATCGGAGTGGTACGGGGAGCAGACTAAAGACACACTAGCACCCACACTACGGACTTAAGAGCATCTACAGAGAAAAAAACACCCAGATATGTCGTCAGTCCCAACTGGTCTGGGCTCAGAGACAAACCTGCACGTCAATCCAAGTGCCCGAGGTGACAGCCTCTTCGACAGAAGCCTCCACTTGCTGGATGATGGTCTGGTCCACGCAGGAAGCCTGCAGGAACAGCAGCTTTCTCCCGCGGAAGCGTTTCTTAATGTAGCCGACAGGATCTGGGATGCCGAGGCGGTTCAACGCGTCGAATTCTGCACGCAGACCCAAACCAAGCCACGTCTCAGAGACACAAGGGGCCAGCGCTGGCCTTACAGTACAGCACGTGTTTGTAAGAGGCCTACAGAAGGGGAGCTGAGCAGCTCAGCGGGTCCGTAATCAGAAGGTTGCTGGTTCAAATCTCAGGGTCAGCAGAGTGATTTCACCAGGCACTTGAGAAAGAGCCATAACCCCATTTTCCTCCAGGAACTACTGGGCCCCGCTACCTCAACTGTACATCGCTGTGGATAAAAGTGTTTGCTAAATAAATAGATGCTAAAGTCTGATGATTGCAGACACAGCGAGGAACCCTGACATTAAATCCTACTTCTTCATAGACACTTTAATGAGTATTAAGATATATAACAGAGGCAAAACAGAACCATTTTAAGGCCCTTTGGAGTAATTAGTTGAATAAAATACATTGTACAGTTATTTAGTGAATGCTGTTACCCAAAGTGACCTACAGCTGAGAAAGTCGAGTCGGACAGAACTCCTGGAGCGATTGTTCAAGAGCCCAATGGTGAAATCACTCAGCGGACCGTGGGAACTGAGCCAGTCACTAGATGCACCGCTCTCACCAACAGAGTCACACACTCTGACTATTTATATTACTACCTGTACATACTCTTATGTGTGTGTGAATATATATATATATGGTCTCCACCCTATTAAGGGGGTCCAGGGGACTGTATTGGCTGGTATTGATTATTCTTGGGGTACGCCCCAAAATTTACGGCCATGCATTCATGCATGCTGTCCCTACTAACAATAAGCATGATGCATTCACCATACAACAACTGTCTGACTAATTTATAATTCACTACCGACGTTACAACAATTACCACCACTGGGTACTGCAGTGAGCTTCAGCATTTTGAACATCACAGTAAAGCCAGTTATCACACCCTACATAAGCACCCAAATATCAGTGTACCCAAATATCTGTTCTGCTCCAGGAAGGAATCCACCCAGCTGCTCTGCGTTTTGGAGTAGATGTCCGGGATAAACACAGCCTTATCCTGCCGGCCGCCAACCACGGAGCCTCTGAGGCGGCTGCTATTCACCAGCTCTTCCAGGACGGCTGACAAACGAGAGACACACTGACGGCTCAATAAGACAGTACGGTGCTTTGGGGTGCCGGCATGGTTAACACTTAACAGCATCCCCCAGAATACATATGAAGACAGACCAACATTTTCATCAACTTTATTGATACCAGCGAGAAAGTCTTGAGGCGCCAGATACCGAAATGTACCTCGTACTGAAAATATCAGTAAGACTTTACTTAAATAACTTATGTGTAATATACTATAGATAACTTCATAATGCAATATAATGCATTCATACAGTACTACAAACATGGCTAGAACCATTTATAAAATAGCATACCACATTATAGCCATGTTTATTATGCATTGTGAATGCTCTGTGAAGCTCTCATCTATAACACACTATCGATACCTTCATAGTCCATTATAATGGTCAGTATAAGCCATTATAATGCATTATGAAGGTAACTCTAATGCACTATACATGGATGCTTTAAATATACTGTTACCAAAATATCTGTTTGAAGTACAGAGGTTGTGCAGAGTGATCGGGTAAAACAAGGTGCTGTTTCCACACAGACCCATTTAAACAACAAAGTAATGACCAGTGCAGAAAAACAGACAACAGTAAAACAATCTCTTCATCATTTATTCACACATCCTAGAAATTGCACGGACTGTAGGTGGGCTAGCTATCTCAGGTATTCGAGAATACTATGAAAGTGCCCCACCCCATGCTCACCATGATTACATGGCTGTTTTTTTTAAAAGCGTCAATTCTACCCGGCTAAATTTCAGTCTGACGGGGAAGCACAACTCTGGAAAGCTGGCCTCTAGCTCCAGAACACAGCATGTGACAGGAAGCTGAAAAAGGGACACAGCTGTCAAACCCCAGCCACAAAAATAAATAAAAATAATCACCTCACCTGTCACCCACTGATTTGAAAAACGCGGGTTACTGTGCCTGTTTGTTAGTAGTTTGGGAAACTAACTTAAAGATTAGCCGTATGAACATAAATTCAATGCCAGATGTATTAAGCTTTGGCAGCTGGTTAACCCTAAATACCCCCTGCTCTGGCTGGATAAATGCCCAGCTCTTTTGAGGGCATGGCAACATCCCAGTAACAAACTGCATCAGACCTGCACAGAAAACATACCATCTCCACTGCTTTGCATGCAATTTTAATTCTTTATGCATAACAAATCTTTTTTGTAAATGAAATGCTCTAGTGCAGTGTTTCTCAACATGGTCATAGGGGACCCCCCCCAGCAGTCCACGTTTTTGCTTCCTCCCAGCTCCCTGTCAGACAGTCCAGTCGATAGGGAGCAAAAACATGGGAGTGTCTTGGGTCCCAGAGGACTGGTTTGAGAAACACTGTTTTCACTAATGTCGATTTGTCACTAGGGCTGCAACTAACGACTATTTTGATAGTCGACTAGTCATCGACTATTAAAACGATTAGTCGACTAATCGGATTATAAATTGCATAATTATAAAATGGCTCCTATTTAGCTACCAGCTTTTACATTTAGCATGAGGTTATTGTTCGACATCAATGCCGCAAAACAACACATGTAAAATGGGAAAGAGCTGTCGTGCGATTGATTGTGCAAATAGATTTAACACGAAATGGGAGGTTTCTTTTTAGAGATTGCCAAAAACTAAATAAGTAAGTATAGGGTGTGGATTGGTCACACATGGCTGATACCCGATCCGTCAAATAGGTCTGGATCGGCACCGATCCGAATTTCTGATACAATATTTGTTATAATCAGGGCTGCATATAACTGGTACGCAAGTACGCATTCACCTTTTATAAGCGATACGTGCGGCAATCTTTTGCTGTGACAGTGCAATACGTATTTTATGTGCATTTGTGCTGATATGACAAGAAATTATCATGCATTTTAACCTTAATATGCTAATTTGTACTTCATTTGCGGTATAGGGGTTAAAATGCACGGTAATTTCTTGTCATATCAGCTATTTATATAGCCTATGTTTACAAATAAAAACTCATTTTAAAGCAGGCTGAAAAATCCCAAGATCCTGACCCAAAATACGGGAAATTTAGAGCAGCTTCCCATTGCCATTCCTCTGTTAACAGCAAGAAAACGGACTTAAACTGCTGTTATTTATTTTTAAGGGAGCATAAGCTCTCGCAGCACTTGCGACATCGGAGCCACTCTCCTGAATCTTGAGCTTCAGAGTTTTGCCTTCTTTATTTAAGCAATGGGTTTTCTACACTGTTTTCTGACCTTTATTAGCTACATTTTTAGCGAATGAGACACTTCATGACACACCACCGACTTCCAAACAAAAATACGTTCTATTCTGATCTTTTTTGAAAATGTAAAATATACTACTACTAGCCTATTATTATGCCCTATTATTATTGTTGTTGTTGTTATAATTATTTATTATTATTATTATTTATTATTAGATACGCCAGACAACAAGAAGTCCGTGCTATTCACCCTTTTGTAGATCTCGTCTTTGTTTTCGGACATAAGAAAGTCTTTGAGTCTTTAGAGCGTTTAATATGCGACGATGCCTGATTTGTGGCCACCATTCTTCTACCTGTTGCTGAATGCTATTGTGCAAGAGCGAATCTCACCTGTGTGGTGTATTGGTGCAGTCTATTGGAAAGCGGTAGTATTGCACAAGTATAAAGGAAGGAAAACGTCTCACTCCGTTTAAAAATACGTCTGGCGACAATTATCGACAATCAAATTCGTCGGCGACTATTTTTATTGTCGATTTTTGTCGACAATGTCGAATAATCGTTGCACCCCTATTTGTCACCTCGCCTAAAAAAATACATTTTACAAGTTTCTGTAAATTGAAATGCCTTATATCCCTCTCCAAAGATCTGAAATCTTCCACTGCACATGATGAGGAACCCATAGTTAATCAAAAGTTATGGTGACAAGTTCTTACAATATGAATGTGGGTTCATGATGTATTTCAGTTTCTATTGATCATTCTGAAGTGTATCTAAATACAAATTCATCCTGTTGGTCATATCTCATGCGCTATCTGTTCACCATACTGTAATGAGATGGGGATTCTCCTCCCACACATCAATAAAGAATCTTAAGTATTACAAAATTAAGTTACAGCACTGAGTTATGGTCTATCTTCACTTACAAAGCTTCCATTGATTATTCTCGCCTGTGAAACGCCCACGCACATTCAAGTCAGCTAACATACACAGAGACGCCAACTTTTATGGAGTTCTTGGAGAATTATGGCACTTTTTCCACTGTCCCCAAGAAGTGTTTTCCATTGTAAAGTATGTGAGCCGTAGCCAAGCCACAGCGGTACTGACATGGTCACATGACCAAACTGCGCTGGTTGAATCACTACCATCTGACTGGTCGAAATGCAGGGAGATACTGATGTTCTGCTTCGATTTGCAAGGATTATCTGAAGGAAAAAAGGGCCTAGTCTATATATATATATCATTCATTATTAGTAGTATCTCACATTGTAATGTACTGGTACACTTAGTATTAGTACTGTGGAAAAAGTGAATGTAATGGATTCGTAATGCAAAGTTACAGAAGCAAATGCTAATTGCGCTAGTGTTTGATGCTTGCATAACAGTAGTATGGGAGTGGAAACTAGCACGCAGTAAAAAAAATAAAAAATAAAATAATAATAATAATTTAAAAAATGCACATAGTAAATCATAATGCACCCTGTGTGAACAGTAAATGAGTGAGTCTTTGGTTTTATGGCAGTCGCTCTCCCAACCTTTACCGAGCCAATCCTTCTGCAGTGGAAAACCAAAGCGGGCTGGAACTGCCTTGTAACTAGTCTCTCTTCACCGTATGGCACAGTTCCTCTCTGCCAGTGGAAAAGTGCCATTATTCTGGCAAATGTTAAAATGATTCGCCGGTGGAACACAGCCTGCCGTGAGGACCGTGAACAAATTTAAAGAAGGTGACAAATGTCTCTTGGTGGAATGCAAGGGCGACAGAGATCTACTTACAATAGAGCAGGTGTTCCTGGAACCCATACAGGTTAATCAGATGATTTAGTTGTGTTGGCCTATAGAAAGATACAGTAATTGGATACTGGAAGCTTGATCAAGGAAGAAAAGAAGTATATTGTTGGAGCAGAAGGTGGGAGGGAGGGGGCACATTAATTTTCTTGAGTTTTCACAACTACTGCTAGCCAAAGGTAACCAAAAACTAGTAACATACGCCTATGTGGTCACAATTGTTAAAATTTTGCTATCAAAGCAATACAACCCAGACCAATCTAGGATGAAAACAACACAGGTATTTTAAAAACAGAAATATCATGTAATCAAAAATATATTTCCTATAAATACTAATATGTTTTAGTGAGAAATGCATTTGCTTCAGTTTTCAAGTGTCTGATAAAAATAAAAAAAAAGCTTAATTATGAAGTCAAGGCCATCACCACTGAAAGTGCAAACAGATCATTTTCACAAGCCTAATACAGAGCTATAAAACTGGATAAGCCGTGTTAGGAGGACTGTAGTTAGCCCGCCCGGTAGCGACGACCAGGGCCTACCGAGTCACTGCACTGAAGAGCCCACATATCCGGGCTCTGTGACGAGCCAGGAATGTCTGTGTGAATATCACTCCGCGGTTATACTCGTCCATCTGGCCTTGGATTATCCGGCCAAGACGCTGGGACAACACCTATGGATTAAAATATCAGGCAGGATGAGCCGTGGGGCGGGGGGGAGAGATGAATACTGCATGGTGTGTTACAATACAAGAGGAAGATATGCGCAAATGTAACCTTTTTATAAAATCAATAATATTAATCACTTACCGTCTTTTTGAGATTTTTTTCCTAAGCATTCCAGCACAACAATGAAATAAACAAAAGCTGCTTCCCTTTATTAAAAAAATGCAGGAATGTGTTTGATGCTTGACTTATCGCTCAAATGTCAGAACTGCACAACTGCATCATTTCCACTGTGTGACAGCAGCAGCTGGCTCTTTTACAGGAGCCAGTGCGGCCGCTCCCAGTTGCTGCTGCAGTGTGGCCTGCGAGTACAGGCTGGCAGATGGTCACTCCTGCAGTGACTCTGAATGGACCAAACAGCCTCTGTCTCCTATGCACTCCTCTTTTTCTTTTTTTGGGGGGGGGGGGGGGCTTCTCTTAATATCACATCACAATCTCATGTGGAACCTGAATAATGTTAGAAATATATTATATTTTCCTGTATTTATTTGAAACTTTATATGATCAATAATTATAATACTATACGTTCATATAACAAATGGTTGAAATAAATTATATATGGCTGAAAAATGTAGATTTTTGCGGCGGGTATCATTCAAATATACCCACTAAGACAAATGTCAGGCAAACATCCACTAGACCCACAGCATAGCAATGAAAAAGTGATGATATTAATAGAACAAAGACTGGTTCAAACTGTGATGTAAGTTAGCAATGGGAGGAAGTGTTTTAAGGAACTGTATGCTGTCAAACGCGAGTCGTCTGCACACGATGCACCTCAGTCAGGAAGTCCCCAGGAAGGTCATGAGTTTTGCAAAGCTCAGCAACATGGACCTGACCGACCTCCTGCAGTCTATCATTGACCTCTTCCGCCAGCCGGTCCAGGTAGGTCCTGGCGAGCACACAGACAAGGCGACGTTCACAGTCTGCACAACCTGCCGTGTTGAGCAGCTCACACACACATGATGCATGCTGAGGGATCTACTCTTTAATAAGAAGTTTCATGTCAAGCCAAATAGAGACCAGTGACATATTTCACCTTCCTTCACGAGATCACTGTCAATATGAAATTAACAGCTACAAGCGAAGGTAAACTGGAATTCATTTGTTTTTGCATACCCTATCTTGCTCTCCTAAGAGACAAAAGAAAATAGCCTGAGACCAGCCATTCATCTGGAGCAACAGGACCATCTTTCACGGTTAAGGGCGATGCGACTGCTCTGTCAGTCGTGGGATTCGAAACGGCAACCTTCTGATGACAGGCACAGACGCCAAAGCCGGGACCAGACAGCATCCTGCTACTGATACTAAATCAATGCACTCAAATTTCAAACTTGAATTATACATGGAAGGACTGATATTTGGCACTTATATAGATCACGCCGCGTACTTACTCATCAATAAGCTGCCCCAGAACCAACTGAGTGTTTCTGTCAGACTTTGCTATATCATTGGCTCTGCTTTCAACATGGACCAAGTCAACATTAATAACCTGCAAAGAGAAACATGCGGTAAATTCCCCTCCTGGTCAAACAAGGCAGGTAACTTGCCTTTAAAATGAGAAACATAACCCCCCCCAAATAGTTTACAATTACCATACACTATCAAATAGCTACAGATGCCAGACAGAAGCTAAGATATGCCACTAAAACAGGGTTGGGCAATCTTACCCGCAAAGGGCCGGTGTTTATGCAGGTGTTTGGGGTAACCTTTAGGTCAGCTGCTCAAACCCAGGTGTGAGGACTCCTCAACCAATCAGTCCTCTAATTAGTAATATAATGAGGGAGCTGCAGCGAAAACCTGCATACACACCGGCCCTTTGCGGATAAGATTGCCCACCCCTTCACTAAAACATATTAAACCAGAGTCATGATTAGCTTTCCCAAAAAAAAAAACCTTAAAGCATCTATTTTGTGTAAAACAGCAAATGAAGAAATTATCTGTGCTGGGAGGCTACTGACCTGTTGTAGGTCTACAATGTTCACCCGACCTTGGTTAAAAAAATATGTGAAATAAAAAAAAAAGACAAAAGAATTAAATCAACTGCAGGAACATTATCGAGAAAGCAAGCAATTTATATCATGACATTTAATTAGCATCTGCGCCCAGTGTCAGTTCACCCCAGTCACCAGCCTTGGGGGCTGTTGGAACACTTCCAAACTGACTGCGAGCACAGCGAAGATGGTCTGTCACCGGTTTCTCAGTACAAGTTTTCAATATGAAACCCGTTTAACACTTGAACTCGGTTTGCGAGGTGTCTATGACTGAGACTAACCTCCACGTATGTAGAGCTCATCGCGAATCTCCCTGCTGATCTGAGCAGGGGTGATGTACTCCTTTCCATCCAGTGTGTGTACAACATCCAGCTGCTTATCCTCAATTAGCTTGGCAACGATCTCAATGCAGTTCCGCTCTGATAACCTGGATAAATGACAGGAAAGAATGGGGAGTAACAGACTGCAGTACTGAATTAAATATAAACTATATTAAAATACAAGAACTTGGTTAGATTTTACCAGTCTGAATTATGACCAAACCTGCAAAGTCGCTTAAGTTAATTTTTTTCTGAAACTTTGTTGCAATTCATATACAATAGATTTTTACAGATACATTAAATACTTAAAACCCAAGAATCAAGTCATTATAGTCATATAGTAATTATAGTTGTTCTGTGATGCTGCAAGAATGACCAATATTTATCTGGACAGTCAGTGTATATTTTCTCTGGGGGGAAAAAACATAAACAAACAAGAATTTTTCCTGGTCTTGGAAAAGTTACAATCTTGTTGGATGACTGCAGCACAGTCTTGCTTCCAAAACAGCTTCTCAGGGACACCGCAGGCTTTCCATTTATCCGCTAAATTTCACCATCAGCTCATTTGATTAAACGTGATTGCTTGATTTTTTTAAAAGCATCAATCAAAATCTGACTTCTTTTTTACTCAGCAATATGACAGAAGGAAGAGATCCTCACTTAACCGTTAATGAAAATGCAGTCGACTGTCAGTATTGCAAAGCATAACTTAGATACAAAAGCACAACTACAATGCAAATAGGTCTTAAAAGTTTACAGTCTCACCTAATAATGCGAGGTTGCCATAGATGTATGCCATATAGCCTCTCGGAGTAGTCTGGCTTACCTTTGTCATCAATTTGACTTAAATTATTTTGTTTAAATTACTTTGTACGATTTCAGTGTCTCAAAATAATCGCTGCTAAAATGAAGGTTAGCCACATCGCTTAGCTGGTTCATCTTACATACGGTACATAATTACCATACAATATTATTTTTTGCGAACGTATTGTGTGGTTTGAGTAGGACCGAATAATACTGGAAAAAGTTAACATTCGCCATATTTTTGGTTTTTGTGATATTTAGGAGTTGAAAATTAACTATAGCCAAATGGAACTTGTTTTATCTATCTGTCACATAAGTTGGTGGTGTTACCGCGAGTTATGCCAAGACACAAAGCAGTGCTGACAAATTACTTGCTTTTGTTCAATATCATCACTATAGAATCTAAAATAGTCCATACAGTTGAAGAAAAATGTCTTTTCGCAAGCAGTTCTTGTTTGTTTTTCTCCTCCTCCACCATTCTGTTTAAATTTCTCAGAAAAGTACCACACTGTCTATGAGTGAGTCGAACAGAAAGAACGCAAATGCTTATGCTGGCTCAGAGAGCACCTACGGAGCTCATGCACAGGTGAGAAACTTTACATATTTTAACATATACTAGATAATGTTTATTGAAAAGGAGCCATCATCCAAATCGTAAAGCCTGCTAAGTTGCTAAGTTTTGTTTGCAATCACAGAAAAAATGTTTTAGGCACAAATGATTTGTGGTTTCTACCCAGCAGACTATCAGTCTCTGCGATGCGTCAGTTGCATGCACGCAAACCTCATGTTGCAGGCAGCCCAGTGAGTAGCCCAGCTACTGCACACTGCTGGTTCGTGTGCATGCATGAGCTGATGCCTGATCCTCTGGTTTCCTACCACTGTCCACAAAAATACAACGTAAGCTGAGTGGAAGAGCGAATGTGCACTGTGCAAGAACCCCATCCTGGGTTTGTTTCCACCTCGCACCAATCGCAATATACTATATTATATTATATACAAGCAATTACTTGATTAATCAAGTTAACCAGCAGATTACTGACATAATAAAACATTATTAATATAATCATTACCGATAGTCATAAACTTAGTTATTTAAATAATTTGATTAAGCACTGATTAGCCGAATATGGTTTGCTAGTGGTCAAGTCAACAATTAAATGCACATATTGTACTGACTTTAGGAAAGCTTTCGAAAACTAATACACTTTGACAGACATAATATCATGGTTTTACAAAAACACAAATCACTTAAAAATAAAGTTCTTTCATTTCTTTGCACACAATATATAGCCTATGGTCTTGTTAAAAGCAGTAACTAGTATAAATATCTCACAATATTATAGAACAGACGAGTGACAGTTTATTAATCCCCGTGGGGAAATTCTCTTTTCACCTATGCCATCTTGCTCTTAATGAGATACGGAGACAGTTGAGAGCAAGTGAGGTCGTTTCACTTTCAGACGAGCACATGAAATCTTACGCAAAATCTATATTATTCCATTATAAACCTGAAATCAGCTACATCAAAAACACTGTTAACACTACAGACTATTTACATGTTAATTAGACTGTGACATGTGTGCATACACTTGCATTGATTTGAAAATCTCAATCTAGCCAGCTGCCCAAAGCTGGCAACCCTGCAGATGCTGCTTCTGGTACAAGTATGGATATTAGAGGCACTACTGCGTAAATTGCATAAACGCCACCATTTAACGTATTTATATTTATTTTCTGAACTACATGTTTTGCTCTTTATGTTTGACTTCATGCACCTCTCTGCTGCATGCACGAGACCGTCTTGTTTTAACAGCAACAGCACTTCGTGAAAATATCAGTTGTGTTCCGCCTCTGTACTTTGCGGTCATTTGTACCAGACCTGGGCCATCACTAGTCAGTAATGTCAGTTATACATGTGAAATAACACCTTAGGCAATGTCCTTAAAGGACCCTCTTGCCTTAGCCTACACGTTAGCATGATACTACGAGCCGCGAGTATGTCAGGACATATAACGACGCACTGCGTGCAAGTAGATAGTCGTGTTGATTACATAACTAATATCTGGCTAAATATGTGGAGTCGTCAATTTATTTACACGTCAAATATACAAGTGAGCTCCTCAAGAAGCAGGTCAATTAGCTACATCCGGGCATGTATCAAGTTTTAAATGTAAATCACGCACATAATAGATCTTATAGACAATGTAACGGAACAAACGGGATCTTGGGGAAAATTACAACATCACGTAATATAAGTACAGTCAAACTGAAAGTTAGACAAATCAATTTAGTGTTCCCAGTTAGCCAACTAGCCATATCTCAGTGCAGTTACCTCTGAACCGTATCTGCAAACTGCGCTCTCTGAAAGTCTGCTGCTAAACGTCTTATTTCTTCCCAGTCGGCTGCCATTGCAATTGTTAAGTATAATAATACAATAATATACACTTTACAGGAAATTCGCTTTACTATTTACGTAGGTAGCCGCCTAAAACTGCGTAGCCAAAAGACACACGTCAACATAAACTCAGCGTTGTACGGGTCGCAGGATGGCACTAAATTATGAAGAACGCGTTAGGAAAAACAGCCGCATTTCCAAATATCCAACTCAACGACGTATGCAGCGAGCCAGCTGGTATTAAGATCTGCCTGGGGCTTAGGCGATTGCTAGCCCCATATGCGCTGTATCTGAGAGTTTCCTGACATGTTTCTAGCGTTTTTCATCAATAAACGAATAACCAGCTATGAATTACCACAAATATGTATTAGATTTTATATAATATCCAGGAAAGGAGTGATAATCAGAGATGCTATACTATTTGCTGTTTCTTGGGTCAAGTGCTTCAAGTATTATTGTCTCTGGCAACTGAGTGGTTCCATGTGCAGTATCCAGCACACCGCACAGCCAACCACATACATTACAGCTATGTGTATTTACATTTTAAAGTGTATGTAACCTTATTCATTGTATATAAAACCAGCTTAATACAGGCTGTAGATTCAGTTCTTAAACCTTCATAACCTGAATTCTGCCTGGTTCATCTATGGGCATTTAGATTTAGATTTTTCTTGGTTCAGTAGCTTGATGTATAATGCAGCACACCTAAAATTGAAGATAGTGAATTTCATCTTACTGTTATCATACCATTTGAGAAGATACTAAGAGCATTCAAAAAATAAGAAGGCAATAATGCAATAGGATCTTTATTGTCACTGTTCACAGAGCAGCAAAAATTAATTTAGTTGCACACCAGTCAAGTAAAAACATGCAAAATACAAACAATATATAAACAAAACACTGACGCATTCAGCATATATGTAAACATAAACACATGAATTTCACAAGATACATAAGTGAAAATGTAGTGTAAAGAGGCTATAAAATGTGCAATATACAGAAATAATGTTTTAATTAGTGCAAAACTGACGGAAAAGTGAAACTGTCATGGAAAACTGTACATGCACACTGAAGCATGGGATAGAACTCTTACAGCTGAGGGGGAAAAGTGATTTTTCAGTCTGGTTGTGCAGGCAGGAATAGACCTGTAATGTTTCTCAGATGGCAGGAGTTCGAACAGCTCATGTCCGGGATGGAATGGGTCTTCTATGATACTGAGAGCTTCATTGTAGCAGCAGTTAGTGTTGATATTTGGTAGTTGGTAGTTTTGTGCCCTTGTGTATACCATAGAGTTCCAGAGTAGGTGAGTATGCTGTCTATAGTGCTGTGGGACATATTACTCAGGAGTTGTTCTGGTAGATTGGCCTAAATCGATTTCCCTAGAAAGATGAAGTGCTGTTTACTCTGGACTTGTGGTAGGTCGGCTTATTAATTTTCCCTAGAAAGAAGACATATTGTTGGGCCTTCTTCCCAACCTGCCTGGTGTTTAGAGACCAGGCGAGATCCTCCATCACCTGAACTCCTTCATGACCCCCCTTTCTCACTTCTTGACAAATTAAATCATGACAAACTAACACGAAATGAAGATTTCATTATAACTTGAAATCCTTAATGTAAAGTGCTGTATGTCCTGTCCTGCCTGACTTCCTAAAATCTGCTATTATTTTGTTTGGTTTTTGAGGACGTGTTGAGTGACACGTTTTTGTCTAACACATAGCCTTGCGGAATGCAGGTGTTAAGAGGAAGAGTGGTTGAGGTGTGTGAGTCAATTCTCAGATCCGCTTTTAAGAAAGTCCATAACCGAAACTGGTGGTGGTAAATATGTAAATAAAATTAAAAAAAAAACATTAAAATGAGTGGTGGGAATTGGCAGTTATCACGACCAAGCGTGAGCACAGACTGGTTTATTAGGAGAAAACAACTAGGCGAGACACAAAACGGTAATGACATCAATGACAGGACTGGGGAAACATATTCGAATGTGGACTGAAATACACAATACTAATCACAGGAACAAGAAACAGCTGGGATTCCACACAAGGTTAACGAGGGAGGCGTAGCACACAGGAGGATCGGACGAGGGGGGCGTGACAGAACGCCCCCCAAAGGCGCGCAAACTGGGGGCCTAAGGGGAGTGAAGGGACGAGACCGGGGACACGGGACCTAGAAAACAAAAACAAAACCATTAATGGGGAACCGGAAACAGGATGGACACCAAAAAAAGGAGACACAGGGAACACCAACTGGAGGAACAAAGGGACCAGGAGGGAACACAGGAGAAACAGAAGGCATACACCTTCTCCAAAAGGGGTGAGCTGCCGGTGCTGGCAGTGAAGCCATAGGCAAACACTCCGGGGCAACGGCTTCCGGCGCAAACACCGCCGGGTTCAAAATCGGCTCCTCTCGATGTCCAACAGGGGAAGAAGCAGAGATGGAGACAGCCCCCAAGAAGATGGTTGGCTCGTCCTCCGGTCTCAGATCTCTCAGCTTCTTCTTCTTCGTCTTCTTGCCAGCTGTTGTCGGCGGAGGTCAGGGTGTTTTGAGGAGGTCCGACGGCAAATCAGAGCACATCCTGCTGTTGAAAGTTACCTACTGGGTCTTCCACTCCACCACCCTCCTTAACAGCTGCCGTAGATTATCGCACATCTCTTCTGCGAGATGTGTGTCTTCATCCAGGGACGTTCCCTTGAGAATGTCCCGGCTCTGGCTTGCCAGAGCCCAAGCCGTGGGATCTTCCTGGACTGTGCGAGCCAGTATTTTACCTCATCTACCAGGCAGAGGTAGCGATCCTCGGTCAGGGGGGTTAACTTAGCTTTGTGGAGTCCTGTCATTCTGTCATGACTAAGCGTGAGCTCAGACCAGGGAATCAGGAGCAGGGAGACGTAGAATCAGGAATGAGGGGTTTATTAGGAAAAAACAACTAGGTGAGGCACAAAACGGTAATGACTTCAATGACAGGACTGAGGAAACATATTCGAATGTGGACTGAAATACACAGGACTAATGACAGGAACAAGAAACAGCTGGTAAACGCAGGGATTCCACATGAGGTTAACGAGGGTGGCGTGGCACACAGGAGGATCAGAGATTAAAGTCAGAATTCTGAGAAAAAAAAGTCAGAATTGAAATAATATTTTCATGGTGGCCCTAATCCTGTGGCCCTAATCCTCTTCCATAGTTATAAGACCAAGTTTGTCTGTTGGCTATGTTATACCCATCAACTATATAAACCATGGAGACCCTGCCTTCATTCCCTTCCTTTCTAGAGAAATAAAGTAAAAATACCTCAGCCATGTTGTGAAATTTGGAGCCCGAGTCTGCGCAGTACAGAAGAGAGTCGATGACAGGTACGTCTAGTCGATGCTATAAACCAATTAGCCTACTTATAAAATCCATGCTAATGCTATTGGTAGTGTACTGTATGTATTCACCGACGGGCAAGTTACTCTGTGGTGAAGTTAGCCGGCTGGCTAAGACCTAATTAGATGACATTGGCCATTTTATGCTAAACCATTAGACTTACCGAAAAAACTGCAAAGACCATATTTTTAGTGTGCAAGGGAGTGTCTCTTAGGTTTTGTTATTCAGACACATCGGCAGACGTGCCACATAGCGGGGGTTGTGAATTTCTGTTATTTTGTGTGTTATGGAATGAATAGTTTGGGAACCTGTGCTGAAAATGACGCTGAATAATGCTACTGCCTCACTTTAAGGACAGCCTTAGAAATGCACGAACTGGCACGTTCATGGTTTGTTATCGAATAAAGAATACAGCCTCGCCATTCCTTCAGAGCTGCTTTCATCCCTCTGTGGCTGTTATCTCACAGGTCCTGCAATGTGTGTAATGGGATATTGTACCATTCTTCAGAAAGAAAAGCCTGCAGTCTTTTGAGGGATGAAGGATGCGGAAATCTACTGAAAATGCTCTCCAGAACCTCCCATGAAAGATTCAGCCAGGTGGTTGGTGAAGTCATGGAAGGTACTTGACCTCATCCTTATGTTAGTGAAATCACTCGTGAATTTGTTTAGCAGTGTCTATAGTGGGGGACACCATTATCTCGGACTAGAGGAATATCACGAGGGAACAGTGCTTCCACAATAGAGCATGTCTTATCCTCTAAATCATCTGCATATTCTTTGGCCATCATAGAAGCATTCAGGGCAATCGTTAGCCCTAATGATGCCTATGAGATGGCTGCCCAATACAATAGTCATTGTAGGCTAACGGTCTCCTTTGGCTTTGTACAAATGTAAATCCAGTGAGATGCATGACAAAGGGTGAAAGCTGACTCATCGCACCATATTGTTTATTCATTGTGCAGGAGTTCAGGTTTCACGCGACTTATACAACAGAAGCACACTTCGGTTAGTCCATTTTATTGATAAACAATTGCAATATTTTTGACACAGCAAAACGATTGGGGAACACTGTGCTACAATTTCCAACCTGTAAGAAATAATACATGAATTCCTGCAAAGTACCGCAACGAGCTATCTACAGAAATGAAGCTATTGTAAACAATAACCTTACGTTATACTTTTTTGCTCAGATGTTCATGTATAATAAGAAAAAGTTCTCTGGTCATGGGTTACAAAAACACATTCTTTTGTATAGTTGGTTTCACAGGGTGATGACATTTGAAAATATATTTTTTTTCCCCTAATTTTGTGCATGACTACTTTTACTTTTGTTAATTATAAACTGAATCATTCAATACATAAATATTCAACTAAGAATACAGGCACCAACAGAAATAAATTGCATATATCCATTTTATTGATATTTGAAGATGAGTACAAACTGAAAACTAAAGCATTACCCATAAATTACAATTATTTATTTTTATCACAGAAATATTGCCCTATTTGGATAATATTCTGTCAAAAATCCACCTATACTTCAAATATGGTTTCCTTCTTGTCATCTCCAATTATAACTATTATTAATTTCAACTAAATAAAAACTGCTGGTGAGACCATTTTCACGACGGTAAAGCATGATGCCTGTTGCAAATGACAGCACTGAATATTTTTTTTTTAAAAACCAACACATCTGTATTTAACATGATGCATATTTGTCCATTTTACACTCGATATACTGTACATGGAGTTTGTCGGTTTTATAAATTTCTGCTCCATATCCACAAATGTATTTTATATCAATAGAATGTCATTTACAAATGGCTTTACTTTGGTTTGAACTGTGACCAAAGACTAAGAGTGACAAATGATACTCCAAACTTAAATATTGTAAAAAAAAGTGTATTGGCTGTTGTATTTACAATACTGTTGGACAAATTTGCAATAATAAAATTCAATACGACCCGACTTCATATGATTCTGACATTCACATACTGTACGTATTAGGGTCCCACCAACAAAGTGTGCTCCTTGGATAACATCACAAAACACTGTGAACTCTTTTGGATGGCAAATCTGCTACACGTAGGCTTCTGTCCTGTCCCTGGTGCATGGATGTCCCATAACATGATTGTCTGGCACAGTGATTCAGTGGGGTGTGTCATACCTCCAGTATTTCAGGTTTGGATGTTGCCCCCGGCAGGCAGATGAGTACATTCTTTGCCCATAAAGTGGTTAAAGATTTAGAAACAGACTAAATTATCATATGACATACTTGGTGTAGGACTGTAAATAGTAATTGGAAATTATTACATTTTCCCCAGTGCTGGCACTGTAGATGAAAACATTACTACCCAATGGATCCAGGGGCAGACTGGTAACAGAAAGTAGCCTGGGAATTTGCCACTGGGGGGAACAGTCCGCTCCTGTAGCTGTAGCTGCATACACAGCATACGCAAAGAACAGCATACAGAGCTACTGTGTTGAAATGGCCAAGGATGTAGTGTAACTGTTTGTGGTCTCAGCATCATTTTCACACACTGAAGTGTCTATGACTTACAGAGATAAAGCGAACAAAAAAAACATTGTCAGTGGCAGTTTGGTGAGAGAGGTCAGAGGCCGATATATATGTAGAAGGGATCGTTTTTTGCATTTTATTTTTCACCTATAATTTAGTTTGGTTTGCTTACTTAAGGTAAAGCAACAATTTAGAGCTCTCCTTTTACACATGAAATATTGGTTATGAAGTCCTGATGTTATTGTGCTATAACAATAGAAAACTATACATTTATCTTAATTATAATAGGACAAATGTGCTTCAGCTGAGATTTCATGTAAATTTTTTGCCTGCCAGTTTCTGAACAAAAGAATACCCAGGAAAAACGAGGACGAGCAACGCATACTGACAGCTTGTATTTGGATTTGAAACCACAACCATGGAAGGAAAAAGTGACAGTAGCTAAATTTTTATTGTTTATTTAATCATCTATTTGTGCATTTATTTTTGCTTTACGTTCCACAACAAATATTATTGAACCCAATAAATGCTGAATTGTCCAGCAATTACTGGGTACTTCACTACACACCACCTCAGACATTATTTTGTGATCAGCAATATCAGTTTGTGGAAATGGGAATGTTTATATTACATCTAAATATGGTACGTTATAAAGAACAATGGTGTAAGCACCCTACCTGCTTTTCATTTCTGCTTTTCAAATAAAAATAGTGTTAAGAGAGTAAAACAACTTCATTTCTGGGTATTTTTGAGTCTGGGCGTCATATTATCTTCAGTAATCACTTGTAGTATAAAAGTACACAGATGTTTCTTCAGAATTGTTTATTATTTACCACTCCAAGATGAAACCAGAAACTGTTTAAGAAAAACTTTGTGAGGTATGTTTAAAATTTTATGCCCACTGTTGAACTACTGCTTTTAAGACTGTGGTAAATAGATTTAATTAAAATCGTTCTATTTTCAGTAAGTTCCACCAAACCTAGGTAAATACCAGTCTATACGCATGTCTAATGTATGTTTTGTTATTTCTCACAATCAGATATTTAAAACTAATGATTTCAGTCAGATTCTCATGCTAGTTAGCCTGATGAATAAGTTTTTTTTTTTTTTATTAATGAACATCTGTTATATGAATGACCACTATGCTGGTGATGTCCTGAAAATAACAATAAGTAATTTTTTTACAAATGTAGCTAAACATCATTGTGTTTGACACTAAGTGGAAAAAACATGTTTATATATTTTGAAAACAAAATGTATCTGCATAGAATGACTGATGTCAGATATCTTATTGCAACAGGCTCTATAAATGTAATGCCATGTGACTTTCATCCCCAGTGACATATAGACTTGTACCCAAACCTTCACAATCTTCACTTTATCTTTTACTAAAATGCAGAATTTCTTTTAGCATGCAAAATGTGAGTTTTAATGACCACCAAATTTACAATGTTTCTACAGTAGTACAAAGTAGCTCTTGAGAAATTTCTTATTAGTTAACAGCAAACTATGTCATTGATTTGAGTAAATCTGGGACTATTTCAAATCAAATAACACAGCATAGGTCTCCTACTCTAAGCTATGCATGTAGGTTTTTCATGGATGTAGGTGTGGAAGACTGTCCACAGCCTATATAATTAAGTTTCTCAATATTATGGGAATCTCTCAACATGAAAGTGGAACTGCTTTGCACAGCAGTAGGAAGGAAACTATCTAGACAACCACAGAAAGTAGATCGTTATCTATCAGACTTTGAGAAAATGCAAGCGCACCCTAATCAGGGTCATAATGTCTTCAGAGGCATCAGAACTATCATGTGACACATACAGTTTCTTCTGCCTTGTTTGGCCACATTCAAAGACTCATACGTTTCACATCACTTCAGCTGAGTGCTCTCTCCCACAGTGCAAAACAATTCACAGTATATGATATCATTTGCATCTTCGCCATTAAATATCCTCTGCGGTTTACCTTCATACCTAAATCACTATTTTACAGTGTTTTCTCACTCCACATTTACCATATATATTCTTTGTAAAATAACTAATCTCCCATGAAAAATAGTCATAATTTGTCAAAACAATATGGTTTTCCATTTTAAACCTTGAAATATCTGAAGATACAATATCAAACAAGGTACCAGTTGCATCTCTGTGTTGGTTGCACATATTTATACAATGAGACGTGATACAGTACGACACAAGTGACACTAAACCGATTTCTCAAGAGTTTTGTCACAACGTAAACAAATGCTTTTGATTTAGACCAAGGATAGGGTTTTCTTGAAAATGTTTAAATTGAAATGTCTCTTACAGTAAATCAGTTCACTAAATGTTTGCTGGAATTAGTACATTTCAGGGTAATACAATGACGTCTATTCAGTGGGTAAATATCTATGTTTCTGTTAGTCTGTGGTCCGTAGCCCTAAAAGCTTGTTGGCATCCTGAAATGGAGAAAGGTGGCAAATGTTCATGTTGTTCAAGTCAAACCTTCTCTATGGTGTGATATTCAAGGGAATTTAACTTGTCCATGTATGTTGTACCACTGAATATATATATATATTTTTTTTTTGTTTGTTTGTTTTTTACAAAAGCATACCTCCATAAGCCACTTTTTTCCTTATGGAAATTTTCATCCCACAATGCAGTTCTTCCAATTTATATCTTGTTTCTAATATTCTTCTCTCCAGCAGTTGCACCATAAACCAGCATAACTTTGATCCCAATAACAGAACCTTCTTGTTTCAAATCTGAGAATTTACCCCCAGTACCAGGTGTCAAGGTTATTGCATGCCTTGTATTCCTTGTGTTTGCTGATGTAATCACAGGCACGACACGTGTGCTCTGCCCAAAAGTATGACATCTTTACTTTAAAGTGCTTACGCCACTCAAAAAACTGTAGGTACATATCTTCATTCTTGTCCAGCAGTAAGATATGGTCCGCCAACTCTTTTGGGGAAAGAAAATCATCCACGTGTATAAAGGCACTTCCAGGAACAAAGTTTTCATAATTTTGCCTTGACGGTCCAAGAACGATTGGCACCGAGCCCACAGATAGTGGGTTGTACAATTTTTCAGTGATATAGTCTTTGTGTATTGAGTTTTCAAATGACAGATAGAATTTGCAACTGGCAATTGTGGGGAAAAAGTCTTTATCACTAATGTATTCCCCAAAGGCTTGTCCATAAGTGTGTATCTCAATGTGCTGGTACAGTTCATTGTAGTACTTCACTCTTGTATGTTCAGGATTCCAGTTGCTTACAATCCAACAAACTAACTTATTCTTGTTTGGTAGTACAAAGGTTTCATCTTCCTGCGTTGACACAATAGACCCATACGGAACCTCAATATCGGCATCTCGCCTGTAATTCAGAGTTAAATTGAACAGGTTCTCAATTCCAGGGATTTTTGGTGAGTGTGATGGTGATTCAAGATTCATCCACACCCACTTCTGGAAAGATGGGCGCTGTGTTAATGGCAGGTTTGAAAAATCACTGTTTATGTCTCTGTGGTGGATGATGACCCCATCGGACTTGTTGTACAAGTTCCTATCAGCCGTTAAGTAACATCCCTCAATGTTGAATAAAGTGCAAGAACTTAAATCATAGGTCTGACCAAATGGCCACAGCCAGATCAAAACAATGGTGCGATTCAGCTCCTTCTTTGCAGAAAAGAGATTCTTCACCTTAAGAGCTGATGTCGCAGATTCAATGGGGCCTGAGAGCCAGTTGGTCGATGGTTTGAAATACATAAAAAACAAAGTCACAAAAGAACCCAAAAGGAAGATGACGAGCACAAGCGGGCGTAGAATTCCGTGGAAGGATGCAGATGACATACTTTGTCCTATGAAAGCAGAAAGAAACCTTTTTAAATTAATAAAGCTTTTCATGTGAACGTTTATATCAAATTTAATTCTAGAAATGGGTATCACTCGTATCACTTTTTGTTCTAACTTTACTGACACCTGAGCCATGACTACGAGCCACCAGCCACAGCTGTAAGTACCTTAAAAGTCACGTGGCTAGCAGCTACGTATTTATTCTTACCTCTGTGATTCAGCACCTCTCTTTGAAAAAGTATTTGAAGTACAAGGCAGATTATATGGTTTATACCAAGATATGGGATTAGGCAGCAGGGCACAATTAAGCGTCAGTAATTCACCAGTATGTCTTAGGTGTGAGACCTGCACTAGAGAAACTGGAGGAGAACAGCCCTCCATATGTGGGCATATTTGAACCCACAACCCTGTGTCATTTTCAGAATTTACTTCTTTTCCCAAATAACCATTGATTTGATTCCTGTCACATGTGGCAGGAAGCTAAAAGGTATTAAGCAGATATTGATCCAGCTACTGTATATGAGGAGTGCTTACCTGAAACTTGAGACTGCAAAACTCCAGACAGCAAAAAAAGCAAATGGATTCTAAGCTTATATGCCTCTTGAAGTGATGCAAATTTATTTATTCCGAGGATTTTCCTGGGTGACAGTAATTATCTGACGTCAATGTAAAACGAAGGGGCCACCGACCACATTAAAAGCTGTGCTGCTGAGCTCAGTCACCCAGTTCAGAGCAGTGTCACCCCAGAGACTTGGCCCTGATGTCACAAGTCACCTCACTGGGTCTCCAGCATGAGTCCAGGCTCATCCTCTTCCCTTTAACAGAAAACACAAAAATATTTAGGTGGACAGTAAGCACCAGTGGTCGTGCTAGTTCTGCCTCAAAAAATGTCGTACAGAAGTAAGAAGCCAACAAAGATTGAGTAGATTTAAGAGGCTTGGCTCAGTGAGATATACATAAATAAGTAATAATAAAAATAATTGATAGTTCATTGATCCCCATGGGGAAATCCTCTTTACCCCTCCCCCAACTTACTCTCCGCAGGTGATAGCTAGCTGGCTATGAAAGCCGGTCACATGGTGCAGCCTTCTGGGGGTTAAGCGCCCACACACATGCAAAGGCTGGGCTCAAACTAGCAACCATCCGGTGACCGGCACAAAGGTTTAGTCCACTGAGCCACACACGGCTCCCAGTTACAGATATTTTGAGTCGACTGGTTGAACGTTGCCCCTACCAATAATGAAACTGAATACAATTATGAAAAACATACAGGTATTTAAAAACAAAAAAGTTATGCAAAATGTAATGTGCATTGCACTTCTGTGGGGTGGTGCTTAGCACTGGTGCCTCATACATCTGGGACTTGGGTTTGAATCTCTGGGTGTCTGGAGTTTGCATGAGTGGACTTCGCATGTGTGGAGTTTGCATGTGTGGACTTTGCATGTGTGGAGTTTGCATGTGTGGACTTTGCATGTGTGGACTTTGCATGTGTGGACTTTGCATGTGTGGACTTCGCATGTGTGGACTTCGCATGTGTGGACTTTGCATGTGTGGACTTTGCATGTGTGGACTTCGCATGTGTGGAGTTTGCATGTGTGGACTTTGCATGTGTGGAGTTTGCATGTGTGGAGTTTGCATGTGCTCCCCATGTCTTTGTGGCGTTTCCTCTAGGTATCCTGCTTTCACAATCCCCCACAAAGCATGCTGAGCTTAACTGGAGTTACCAAATTGCCCATAGGTGTGCACAGTGGTGTGTGAGTGTGCCCTGCGATGGGTTGGCGCCCCATCCTGGGTTGTTCCCTGCCTTGTGCCCTGTGATGGGATGGTGCCCCATCCTGGGTTGTTCCCTGCCTTGTGCCCATAGCCTCCGGACCTCCTGTGATCTTGAACAGGACAAGCAGTTACAGAAAATAGATGGATGGGAAAGACTTGTACACTGTATTCTGCTCGGCACCCTGGAGCTGGACCCACATGTGTGTATTTATCTAAACCGTAACCTACTGTAGAAGTGAACATTTTTCCAAAGGAGAAAAAAACAGTTAAACAAAGGGAGCAGAATGGAAAGGTACACAGGGCCTAATCTGCTCCCGCCACCCCTCCTCCTCCATCTTTACCCTGTTTCCGGTGTCCAGATGGAGGCCGTAACCGACAGGTGCGAACCCTCAGCTAGCCTCCTATTCAAAGGGAAGTACACATCGAGCCCCGGAAGGCAAACAGCTCAGAAAGCTGCTAACTGCCCCATTAAAAATTAACCACTTCTTCCAAAGAGAGAACTGCACTGTATCCTGTGCACCGCGTGAGTTTCTGCATTTTAACCTCGACCATCGAGCTCCGGCACCCTTCTCCGACCAAAGGGTGTCTGGATCTGGGCCATTCACACCCAACCCCCCCTGTAACTCCTAGCTCTGTGGAGCAGAAAGGAAATGAGTTGATCTCACCCTCTGAGGTCAGGCTTGCCAAGCAAGTCACAGACCACTGAAAGTACATGGTTTGTCCTGTATTTGCATACACACGTCGTATCACCCACCCCCACGCATTTTTGAGGTATGTAAAATTTTCACAAGCCGTGATGCAGTCCACAATGCCCTGTCCTATCAAATGAACCCTCTACGGCCAAGCCCAGATCATTCACACGCAGATGTGTGCGTGCACAGGTGTGGCGATCACACTGGCCCATTGAGGGACACCACCGGGCTGCTCTCTGCGGGCAGACTTTGCATGACCTCCTCAAGTCCTGTGGATTCCTCTGGCTGATCCGGGTTGCTTTCACAGTCCTAAGACAGCATTTCTCAATCCGGTCCTTGGGGACCCACAGACGATCCACGTTTTTGCTCCCTCCCAGCTCCCGAATCTTAGTGCCCCTGATGTATGACTGACGCATGGATGGATGGATGATCTATTAATGCACACACTAAGTTTACTAAGGCTAAAACTTAAATATATATAAATAAATTAAAAAGAATAATTATGTCTGATTATATATGGATTCCAAGGACAAAATATGTTGTTGTACAGTTAAGTGACATTTTTAAAGAAATGTGAAAAAATTGACTATGACTAATGACTAAACTTTTTAGTTCCATTGACTGTATGTACTGAAGATTTAGTCAGCTAAATCTAAAGCAGACAGATTTAGTTGACTGAATATCGTATAATTTTCATGGACTAAATCTAGCAAAAAACTAAAAACAATAACTAAAATATGACTACAACTAAATTGCATTTTTTTGTCAAAAGACTAAGACTAAAACTAAATCAAAATATGCTGTGAAAATTACCTGTGGTGCGTGTTCATAAATCGGTAATGTCTCTTTTGGTGAATACGCTCCTTCGATCCTGCCCTTCAATTATGCCACCCTTGTTCCACGGTCCATGCAATATAACGTGTTTCGCGGAAGGGAAAGTCCAGCGGAAAGTGTCGCTCTTGTGTTCTGCTCAGACATGAAGGAGCCCAGCGATAAGTTATTGCTTAAACAAATATATACCAACTCTACAAGGTGAAACAGGCGACAGTGTGGTGACCTCACTCTTTCTACCCGTTTTTCCATGGGTATGAATACAGTTTTTTTTGTGCTATTTCCCCACACAGACTTATGGTTCCTGGGTATATGTGTATTCATAAACCAAACAGAATACACATCTTACAAGTTCACAACGTAAAACATACATATCGTACAGCGCCAGTCAGAGGCTTGGACACTGAGTAGCATTTTTCTCTATTTTAGCTAATTTTGTTCACCACCCATTTTCTAACTTGCTTATCCTTCTGGGTCACGGGGGTCTCGGAAGCACGAGGTGGGGAGCAACCCAGGAAGGAGTTTTCACAAGTTCTGGGTAAATGTTGTGGGGGGCTGTTCATCTATCACAGAACTCCATCGCCTTCATTGTTCGCTAAACAATACTTTCAGCGGGTGTGCCCAAACTTTTGACTTGCATTGCATTTCCATTTAAGGTGCCAAACATAAATTACATTTCACACATATATGCAAATTATAACACCAGTTCCCAGTTTCTTTTTAGCTGGTGAATAATAATTACCAGCATTACACCAAAAGACAATACAGAAGCAAGCGACCTTGTGTGATTGTTACACTACACTGAATCCCATTTCATTCCACTTGGAAATAAAATTTCATTAAAAACCACCACCCAGTGGGTAAATAAGGAGACTTCCCTTGTTCCTAGGAGGAAATTTATAGATTTATACCGGCAGCTAGGAGAAGAGCTCCTGATGACCTAATGCGCACCATTCTGACTTCCATACTCCAACATAAGGAAAGTAAAGGAGGGGGGGGGGTCGGTGTCCACAAAAAATCCCCTTGACAGCTATCATGATGTGTAAGGCCCCTATAACACAGCGCCCAGCACCTAGTAAATGTGCACAATTTCAATTTCAATGTTACTGCTGCTATTACGATGACAACCAGAAACACCACAACACGTTACATATGAGCTATCCATAATATAAATGAACGCTAACGTTACTGGCGTGCATATATATATATATATATATATATATATATATATATATATATATATATATATATATATATATATATTGTGTTTGTGTGTGTGTGAAATAGTGTTATGAATCGCGCAATTGAAAAATAGATACATTACTCCGTGAGTAATGAAGGTCATTTTTTATGCGGTAAGAATTTTTGATTTAACGGTTTACGAAATGTCATTTATCCTTCCTTGATCACTACATTTTACCTTAATATGCTGAATGGTAGCGATAACACTAGCTGAAACATTCTCGGCGCAACAACGAATACTAACACAGTAATTACCTGCAGCCCTCCTTAATACGACCAGCTATAACCCATAAGGACGTCGGTGATCTCCTTTCCAGCTATGCGGGAAATCAGTAAAAACAAAGCAGTCGCGTTAAATGAAGAAATGCAAGCCAGCAGTGATAAAAACATACTAATGCAGAAATACAGAATACATCATTACCCGTCCAACCCCCCCCATCTCCATCCACAAGACACGAGCACAAATCCAACAATGCGCATTTTAAATTAGCTAAAGAAATCTGGGTGATATAAGGCGAGATGGATAAGGTTGTGCATTCCTCATGCGCGTCCCGGTACTCACCGTCCTCCGTTAGGACCGATCCCAGTCAGAATAAAAGCGTGCATCGCCGCTGTTTGCTGTGAGGCAGACGGGCTCCGAACTACGCGCAGATCTGCCTTGTTTTTGGTGAACGTGGTATATTTCCTTGCCGCAGCCGTAGTCAACAACAAGCGACCCCGATCTCATAGTATCGCCGCCGTCTTGGTCTGGCAGGGAGTGGCGTCTTGTCAAATATGTTTAAATCACGCCACGATCACGGGGATTGGCAAAATGAATCGGGGATGGCTAGTCAACACCGTTTGAGATGGGAGGATGAAAATGCATCTTTTTTTTTAACACGCATGGTGACAGTCACTGTCGGAACCGTGGGCTGTAACGGGAGCTGTTCTCAGTGCTGGTTTAGTCTTAGGTTATTTAATGACGAATCTTGTTCATTTGTATGGAAACCGTTTATTCAGATCGTGACACTTGCTGGTAGTTCTTCATACGCATGCGAATTTAGGGTAACTTGACGAATAAGTGTGGTGGTAAATGGGGCAGGCAGATCTAATAACATAAGGATGCCCGGGGTTTCCACGAGAAACCAAAAGCCAGCCTTTCTGCACCGGCTGCTCACTGGAGCTGTTGCTTGAATTGAATAATAAAGAAAAAGCTCGTCTGATCACAAGAAAGGAGGGTCACATGAATTTGGAAATTCACGTTTTCATAGGAAATGTATATGGTCTTCTTAAGGACATTTTTTTCTTCTTCTGTGGACTGATGATGGCTGCAATGGGATATATTGGCGATGAACACATAGTAATTTACTGCGGGATATCCCTTTATTTTATTGCTTTGCCATTGTTGTTTCCGTTTAATTACATTTATGGTTGATTGTTTTGTTTGTTTGCTGCATTCGGTTGACATAACTTTTTTGTTAGGCTCCCTTTATATATGATTTTATATTTAAAAAATCATGCATAACCTCCGTCAACAATGTGGTTTTTACGCAGCGCCGGCCACAGTACAGTCAATTATAGAGTGACTTTCGTGCGAGGTGCGAGCATGAGAAAGAAACCACGGGGCAAATGCCTTATACGGATTAGATAGCGTTTGCTTTGCATTTCCGTTCAACTACGCGAAACGTTTCTACGACCTGTTATCCACTGTGAAATGAGGGTGATTTTTTATTTTTAAAATAAAATAAAATAAAATAAAATATTGTTTAGCGTTTTGCATTACGTCTGGATGTGTGCACACAAATGGGTATTGTTGTGGTGGTTAAAGAGTAGAATTACTGGCGGAAGTACCTGAACTGAACTGGCCTCCAAAAGGCATTGAGCAGAGTACTTATTTAACATAAACATCTTTCTAATTTAAGACGAGTGACACCGTGGTATTTTAGCTTTCCTCAAAAAATAAATATGTTTCATATAGACAAAATGGTGCATTGTTGTTGTTATTATTATTATTATTATTATTATTAAAAGTACTAGTAGTGGTGGTGGTTGTGGTTGTTGCTTTGATATTGTTGATAGCATTATTATTTGTATCAAGCTACAGCAACACTGGCCAATTGACCTTGTGAATGTGATAAGGCAAAAATTATATCAGGGATATTATTACTCCTTCACAAAACAAATGGATGAAGTTTTACACTTCATTGCATTCTGAGACAAATTGTCCCAAAAATGAAGCAGCAGTGTCAGTAATGGAAGGAAATACAGGCTGTGGAAGATATGTGATCTTCTGTACACACCAATTCTGGCAGTATTTGGTGGATCTTTTTCAGATTTGCAGACACATCGCAAGGCTGAAGATCTGGACCTGATCCAATTCTGAGACAAATGGCATTAAAATCAAAACAGCACCACATACTGATAGCAAAGAGAAGGGCAGCCTCAGACACTTGATCCTGTTATTGCGACAACTCAAAAATTGACAGATCTTTTACAGCCTTTGCAGACATATTTCAAGGGTGAAGATTTGAACCAATTCATATTTTGAGGCAAATTGCACCAAAATTGAAGTAGCACAGTTCATAGCGTTGTCAAAGATACGGGTAGTTGTGGCACTTGATGGTCACAGCATGATAACTCAAAAAGTATTTGACAGATCTTTTTCAACCTTTGCGCATGCATGTTATGGGTGAAGATCGGGATCTGTTCAAATTTTGAGACAAATTGGAACAACGTTGCCAGAGTGAAAGGAGACTGATGCTTGACCTTATGAACAGGATAACTCTGTTTGATCTTATCACTTTATACTGAATCTCATTACTACTTTGCACAAAACATAATATGGATGCAAATATACAGCTGAAATTCTACACCTGATAGACCTGAGGATAAATAACCCCAAAACTGGAACTGCAGCGACGGACATCCGCAGAGGGTGAAAGGTCAAGCTGCAGTTGCCATCTTGTAACACAGCCATCTAAGGCACCTTGATGTATTCCACAGGTATTCTTCAAACTTCCTAGAAACATTGTACAGGACATGATTTTATGAATATTCTAAAATAAGGTTTATGCATATATGTTTTTGGTCGTCAGCCCCCCCACTCAGCATTACCAGTAACGGTGCAGTAGCCGCTTGATGATTCTTATTGTGGGGAACTTGGTGAAATGAATTGTGGGGGAATTTAAGTAAAGTTGGACTTTTAGTTGGGAAAGGTGGGGTGAGTGTGTCAAGTCGACTTGTGCCTTATTGCAGTAATAATTTCTGTATATTGGGAGATTTTTATTCAGCCAAATCTATCTTGGGTGACCCCCCCCCCCCCCCCCTTTGGACAGTATGGCACCCAAGCCTTGTATAGTCATAGCCATACAAATTAATACTAATAATAAATAAATGTAAAAGAAAGTACAAGAATAAGAGGTTCTCATGCTTAAGTTTATGATTGAAGTAAACATATACACTCACCTAAAGGATTATTAGGAACACCATACTAATACGGTGTTTGACCCCCTTTCGCCTTCAGAACTGCCTTAATTCTACGTGGCATTGATTCAACAACGTGCTGAAAGCATTCTTTAGAAATGTTGGCCCATATTGATAGGATAGCATCTTGCAGTTGATGGAGATTTGTGGGATGCACATCCAGGGCATGAAGCTCCCGTTCCACCACATCCCAAAGATGCTCTATTGGGTTGAGATCTGGTGACTGTGGGGGCCATTTTAGTACAGTGAATTCATTGTCATGTTCAAGAAACCAATTTGAAATGATTCGAGCTTTGTGACATGGTGCATTATCCTGCTGGAAGTAGCCATCAGAGGATGGGTACATGGTGGTCATAAAGGGATGGACATGGTCAGAAACAATGCTCAGGTAGGCCGTGGCATTTAAACAATGCCCAATTGGCACTAAGGGGCCTAAAGTGTGCCAAGAAAACATCCCCCACACCATTACACCACCACTACCAGCCTGCACAGTGGTAACAAGGCATGATGGATCCATGTTCTCATTCTGTTTACGCCAAATTCTGACTCTACCATTTGAATGTCTCAACAGAAATCGAGACTCATCAGACCAGGCAACATTTTTCCAGTCTTCAACTGTCCAATTTTGGTGAGCTTGTGCAAATTGTAGCCTCTTTTTCCTATTTGTAGTGGAGATGAGTGGTACCCGGTGGGGTCTTCTGCTGTTGTAGCCCATCCGCCTCAAGGTTGTGCGTGTTGTGGCTTCACAAATGCTTTGCTGCATACCTCGGTTGTAACGAGTGGTTATTTCAGTCAAAGTTGCTCTTCTATCAGCTTGAATCAGTCGGCCCATTCTCCTCTGACCTCTAGCATCAACAAGGCATTTTCGCCTACAGGACTGCCGCATACTGGATGTTTTTCCCTTTGCACACCATTCTTTGTAAACCCTAGAAATGGTTGTATGAAAATCCCAGTAACTGAGCAGATTGTGAAATACTCAGACCGGCCCGTCTGGCACCAACAACCATGCCACGCTCAAAATTGCTTAAATCACCTTTCTTTCCCATTCTGACATTCAGTTTGGAGTTCAGGAGATTGTCTTGACCAGGACCACACCCCTAAATGCATTGAAGCAACTGCCATATGATTGGTTGATTAGATAATTGCATTAATGAGAAATTGAACAGGTGTTCCTAATAATCCTTTAGGTGAGTGTATATATGAAGCCAGTGTCCACTGCCGCGCTCTGCTTCCCACCTAACCCGCTCTGCAGCTGATCCCAACCTGTCACCTTGCAGGTGATGATCTCACTTGATGGCTCCACATAGCTTAATGATGTTGTAAGGCATCACAACACACCCATGTAAAGCGACTTGGGTAGATTTTGCTGTGAAAGGCTCTATATAAAAATAAACTGAATTTAATTGAATAGTTGGAAGTAAACATCACCTCCATCCTGGCTCCAGAGTTGGGTACTTCTTGGACTGTAGCTGGCCTGGATTCTCCCTCACAGACTTGTTTGCCAGATGAAGTGCTGCCAGGAGACTAAGCTCCAGGTGACAGAGCTCTGTGGGTCGTTAAGGCGAACTATGTCCCAAGGGTACAAATGAAGTTTATCTGCAGGATGAGGTGAGGAGTTTGGAAATGCGGAGGGACCTTGGAACAGAGCTGTTTCTCCTTCGAAGTGAGAGCAGCCAGCTGATGACATACGGTCATCTTATGAGGATCTGCTCACGAGGGTGCTGCTGCCACAGGGACTGCATCTCCCAGAGTCTGTGGCCTGGATAAGGGAGGTGTGATCTGTCCTGCTGAGGATAGTGTCATGCTGAAGTGACTTAATGTCCTCCGTAATGTCCTCCGTAATGTCCTCCGTAATGTCCTCCGTAATGTCCTCCATAATGTCCTCCGTACAGTACTATGGAACAGTCTAAGGTAGTCCAAGAAAATGTTTAAAGCTGTCTATCTGGGTAATGAGTGCTCCAAAAAACGCAATTTAAAATGATAATACTGTATATGCAAATGAACATTAAGACAATAAAAAGTAATACAATTTTTTTTTCTAGTGTCCAAAAACGTTACTGATATCTTGGTGGATGACTAGAAGACGGCACCTCAGCTATTCCATGTGTTTCTTAAATTTCACCACCAGGTCACCCAGTTAATTAACTTAACTAGGTAAATCACTCGAGGACGTGTTGATTAGGCAAACATGGATTGCTAGGGGCTGAGTCAACAAATATATGGGTGTGTTGGATGGCTACTACAGCAACTTGGGTAACTACAGGAGAGATTTTTCAATTGCTAAGCTCACACCCTTCGTCAGACATAATATCATAGTCTTACACCTACATGAAGTTTTTAACATATGGTAAATGGACTGCATTTATATAGTGCTTTTCTACTCTTATGAGTACTCAAAGCACTTCACAATTTGTGCCTCACATTCACCCATCCACACGCCGGTGGCGGAGGCTGCCATTCAAGGTGCCAACCTGCACACCAGGAGCAATTTGGGGTTCAGTGTCTTGCTCAAGGACACTTTGATGGGGTCAGGAAGAACCAGGGCTTGAACCTGCAACCTTCCAGTTGCTGAACGATAGCACTACCTCCTGTGCCACCATCTTCCCCAAAAAGAAAACATAATTTTCTTTGACTGCCCAATACTTTCGCACATTACTGTATTTTTCTTGACAAATGGCAATAACAGATTCTGAAAGTTATCAAAAACTTATAGTAAGGACTAGATGCTGAAAGCTCGCTTATTTCTGCACTAATGAAACAATTAAACCAAGCATAAGAGGTGAAAAAGATTGCCCAAAATCCAAAGTATACCACGTGGACCATGGTGGTGCAGGTGTTATGGCCCTGCTCATGTAGGGCTGTCATAGGTACTGGCTCACATGTCTTCACTGATGATGTAACTGCTGGTGGAAGCAGCAATATGAAGTCTGAAGTATATACTGTAGGTGTCTGGGTCTGCACCCGTTGGTGTGAGACTGTCTTGTCTTCTCCCTGTTTGAACAGGAAGGTGCCACTGGCCATCCTGTCCTTCCCGTTGTCAGTCTTTAGTGTTTCATCTACTCCCCAGATTGGTCGCATAGCTCAATGAGCTGAGTGGCTGGCTACCTGTAAACCTCCCAGTCGTGTGTTTAAATCCCATTTCCTCTGTTTTTGTATTTTGTAGATTTTGTTCCCTAGTGTTTCACTTGTATCAGTTTTTCCAGTGTTTTCGGTTCCTGTAACTAACCCTTGTGTTCCTGTGGAGCCACCAGTGGATTGTTCATCTTATTTCCTGCCTGCACCAGGCCTCGTCCCCCGTGTCAGAAACTCTTGAGTTTGAGAAATTGGAACATCTTACCTATAAGTGCAAGCAAATTTCTTCAGTCTCATTGGCTGGTGCTTCATCCCTACAGCAAGACAAAGATCCCAAACATACTGCTAAAGTAACAAAGGAGGTTTTCAAAGCTAAAAACCTCGAAGTCAATCACGTGATCTCAATCTAATTGAGCATGCCTTTCATACGCTGAGCAAAAAGCATAAGGGGTCACGCCCCTCCCTCCCCCATAGAAGCAGAAGCTGAAGACGGCTGTAGAAGAGGCCTGACATGCAGGGCATCACCGGAAAAGATGCTCAGCACCAACTCATACGCGACAAAGCATTTTTACATTTTTATTGCATTCACAGATCTTTGTGCGGAACTGAAAAAAGTCCCCACAATGTAATAAAAACATAATCCATACACACGCATGCATACTATGTGTATATATATATAGTAAAACCTCGGATTGCGAGCATAATTGGTTCCGGAAACGTGCTTGTAATCCAAAGTGCTTGTATATCAAAGCAAATTTTCCCATTAGAAATAATGGAAACTCAGATGATTTGTTCCACAACCCAAAAATATTCATATAAAAATGATTAATACAAAATATAAAGTGAAAATACATAAAACAAATTAACCTGCACTTTACCTTTGAAAAGAATCGTGGATGGTGTTAGGGAGACGAGAGAGGAGAAGAGGAGGGTTACTTTGTTGGACGACTTTCACTATAACTAACATAATCACTGCTATCTGTTGGCTCACTGGAATCTTCTTCTTTTTGTGCGACTTTAACAAGGAACCTATCCAATAACAGCTGCTTTTCTCTCCTTTTTGATTTTGCGGAAATGTGACATTGCATTGTCATTAAACAGATTCATCGCTCGCACTGCTACGCCCTTATTCAGGTGGTGCTTTTCTACTAAATTTTGACTATACGAGTGAGACACGCCGACTGAGACCAAGCATGGGAAACGATTACCCACAATCCCGCAGCAAGAGAGAGAAGAACCATCGGCTCAGTTGTGATCACATGATGCTTGGCAGACAAAGCGTATACATAATACTCGTATTGCAAGACCTTGCTCGTTTATCAAGTTAAAATTTATTTTAAAATTTTGCTCACCTTGCAAAACAAGTTACTCGCAATCCAAAGTTTTACTATGTATATATATATATATATATATATATATATATATATATATTAGCGAGAGAGAGCTGTATATACCTTAACATTGTTTATTGCAGCAAATATACAAGACAGTCGGTGTATGACTGTCAAAGTAAATGAATTTCAGATACAATTTAGTAGCTCTGTGCTGTTGAAATGGCTCTGGATTATACATATTTAACCTTACAAAACATGGCACAGAATAAGCTTTCAGTGTATCCATGACAACCCCTTGAGGAAAATGGACTCCCCAGAGCACAGCATGAAAAACAACAAGGCAACCCTATGAGCGATGACCGAGGTCCTATCACGGACAAATAGGCTTTGTGCCTCATAGTGGGCTTTCGGAACGATGATTCATCCATAAAATATGTGAAAACCATAAAGTACCGGAAAACAGCATTTGTAAGGTATTAATGACGGCAAAAATAAAAAGAAATGTTCAAAACAGGGTTTGCAATCTGGGTAAATTTAGTGTTTTATGCAACTATACAGCTGTAAAACCCGACCAAGCTTCTTACTCTGTGTTATGTCAAATGCTTTGAAAAACAGAGCTGGCACAAAGCGAAAGACGCACACGACCCCTGCTTCCCTACGCTGTCTCTCCCTGCGCGGATCAGCAGGCCTCTTTCCCATGTCTTTAGCAGGGCACACCTGGGCCTCTTCCCTGGCTAATGAGCCATCGCTCAGGTGCAGCCACCTGCGACTGAATGAAAACCTTTGACAGCTGCTCACCGCAAACCTCCATTACCCAGAAGTTTCTGCAGCTCCACCTGGCCGGCTTCCCTTAGACACGTGAACGCCACACTGTGTCTGAGTTGTACACCTATCGGCTCGCGTTACACATACTGCTGGTTCCCGAGAGCTTACGCTAGCTTCTGCCGTCTGTACAGGCCTCGTCTGCGTAGGTGACACTCGGAATGACTGGCTCCCTTTCTCCAAGGTTAGAACAATCAGCCTCCTCTTTCCCGGGATCTGCCTGTTCCTTCACACAACCCGAGCAGCTTCTGTGGGGCCTGCATCCTGCATTATTGAGCGGGCTTGAATGAATGAATGAACGAACAAACATTACATTTATATAGCGCTTTTCAAGACACCCAAAGTGCTACACAGTGCTACTCATTCATTTTTATTGTGTTATTGTTAATTTGCACATGTGTACTAATGTTAAATTGTGTTTTCCGAGCTAATATAGACTTACTGCCAAGACAAAAAGCCTTCAACATTTTATTAACTACCTAAGACTTTTGCCCGGCATTCTATATGGGCGACAAAGCTGATGATCATTTAACTCATTTGATCATTTAACTTCTAAATGCAGCTCAAAGTGCTTCATATGTCGAATTAAAATAAGGATTAACGACACAGAAGCTAAACGACACAGTATAAAAAGATGCAGCTAAGGTACTGGTCAAAAAAGGCATGGAAAGAAGAAATAAGAACCTAGGAAACAAATACAGTGGTGTCCACATCTGGCACAGGGGCGTGTTCACGTTTATATCCACTATGAGAAAATAAACATGGCAATATCTGAATACCGTGTGGGATATTTGTTCTCTTTTTGCATCTTCCCTGACCTCATGCAAAGCCAAAGGTTTAGTTTCCTTGTTCCTTGTTCATTTTATCTTGGACCTTCAGTTTGCACGAGTCACGCATATTCTGTTTGCCTCTGTTAATGAAATCAATGAAAAATGGATACGGAATTGCATCAGAATTTTATCCAACATGGAGCTGTACCAGCAGATTAACTATATTTTGCTTGACTTACTTAGCACGACTAAGACACATCATGAAATGTAGAGGATTACAAATGTCATTCATCAAGCCAGACACGCGAAAGGAGGAAATGCACCTAGTATAGGCTAGACGCACCGATACCGTCCTCAGGAAGAGCTCCCTTCATCGCTGAAGCTTTTCACTAGTCTGTGTCCTTGGAGAACCACACTAATAATGTATTACTCAGTTCTCTGTGAACGTAAGAGAGCTGCGGACTGCAGTCATTTTTATTACGATGACAGGAGAGGTATTATGATGACCTGGATCTTGTGAACCACTCTGTGTTCAGCAAACTGCTTTCTGTCCTACAGCTGTTATTTCCCCTGCTTTTTCAACAATTATTACAGTGTTTTTTCCCTGGTCCACTGCAGTGTAGCCTGCTGGTGTGCTGAGAGACAGGATGTTACTAATGTCTGTCATTAAACAGGTAACATGGTAATTCCATCCTTCCCTGTAACTCCCTTCTGCAATCACATTGTGTGGCTGGGGGTCCACTCCTTTCTTTTTGGCAAATCGGAATATAGCATCACTGTTGCTTGGTTTCCAATGTTGGAATTCCATTGAGTTGTGATGCTCCATTCACTTAAAAAAATACCCGGAATTAGTGTACATGGAATTAGTTTACTGCATTTACTGCTGTTCTGCATGACGCAATTCAAATCAGGACAAACTAAGTCCAAGTTCATTTAGCGGATGCACAACAATACAGCTTGCAGCACTAGAGGCAGGCAGCTCCCTATAGGAAAGAAATAAAAATTATTTCAGCTAATGAGAAGCCTTACTGTATGGCTGTAATGGTCTCATCCCAGTCGCTTGTGCTTGAGGTAACTGTCTGAAAGAATCTGAACAAAGCAACTAGCTTCATAGCTGAATCGCTGAGGGGTCTGAAAGAGTGCAGCAAATGTGGGAGTCAATTAGAATTCCTGCAGATGAAGCCCTTTGGTCCATCGTCTCATTACCATCTGTGATGAATCCGATAAGGGTCACAGTGAAGATCGGTGTTAATGTGTGAAGTCATCTACAATAATAATTGGGGAATTAGGCTGATTATGTTCCAGTTATATAACGTGAGCAGTTGTTGCATGGTGTGTGTATTTTGCCTGAAGGGGAATTCCAAAGAGAAGAAGTACATCTTTGTCAGGGTCAGCATCCGTGTGTCCCAGTCGTTCCTGTCTTCCCCTGTTGTCAGTCTGTAGTGTTTCCTTTACTCCTTGTCAGCTGCATGTCTCAACGAGCTGAATGTGTGGCTACCTGTTCACCCCTCTGTTGTGTGTTTGAATCCCACCTCCTCTGTATTGGTTTCATCAGTTTCTCCTAGTCCCTGTGAATTTGTAGCTTCCTGTTTTGCTTTTTACATTGTGTTTTACCTGTCTTTCTTATTCCCCCATGTTAGATTCTGTTTTCCTTATTTCTTTGTCAGTTCCTAATTTCTCTGTTTAGTTTCTGATTAATTATTAGTTTAATCTGTGGCCTGTTTTCCCAACCCTTGTTAATTAGTCTCACCTGTCCTGTGTTAGTCTCATTACCCCTAAGTATTTAAGTCCCTGCCTCTGTTCAGTTCCCCAGTGGTTTGTTGATTGTGATTGTTTGCTCGTGCTCGTGCTCGTGCTCGTGCTCGTGCTCGTGCTCGTGCTCGTGCTCGTGCTCGTGCTCGTGCTCGTGCTCGTGCTCGTGCTGCAGTTATATGTATGACGTTTGGATGTTCTGTTTTTTTGTTGCCTGCCTGCTGCACCGTATTGTAGACCATTATTGTCTTTGTTTATCCCCATTTACTTTTGACCCCACGTGGTCCTTTTATTTTGTAGTGCTTCTTGTGTTTTCCTCTTTGTTAATAAACCTCTGTTTCGCTGCACGCCTCCAGTGGGTCGTCCACGTTCCCTTCCTGCCTGCACCGTGCCTCGTCCTCGCCCCCGAACCTCCCGAGCTCGTGACAGTCTTACAGTTTATCTACAATGAGTCCAGTTGGACTAAACTTTTTTTTTTTTCATGACAGAATAGAGACTATTATGTCAATGGCTGTTTTAAGAAAAGCACACCTCCTAGAAAACCATTGATATATCTGCTGAACAGCTAGGTCTGAATGAATATCTGGATGTTTCGGTGAGTCCAGAGATAAATCAAGGATAACTACATTTCAACAAAAGCAATACTCTGATGTAAAAAAAACATCATCCCTGTTCTTCTTCAGCTGATTGCATTTAATTGTTTCGTTGAAGTGCAATGGTGAGGATCATGACCTTCAGAGGTGCTGGGGCCCTGGGCTGAATCCCAAAACTGTTTTTTTTTTTTATTGTTCCCTTGCTCCCAGCCTCAATGACTAGCTGTCTAAAGTTGAAAGTTTATGAAGCAGATGAGTAAAGGAAAGCATAAGGTAGTGTGGACAAAAAGTGGTATTGGGACACACTTGCATCCTCGATGACTTACCGTGTTCCACCTATATATATCTCCCTGAGACCCAAGGAAAAAAGTGTCCTTCAATTGTAGGTTATTTGTCTTTGGGGGAAATAAGACATCTTACAATTTAGATTTTTTCAAATTTATTGAACAACAGGAATAAATATGTTTCCTTACATCAGTGAAAAGAGAGATGCAAAAATAAAATGTCCACTACAATGAACATAAATGAATGGGTGGGGTCTCTGGAGGTTATGTCATCACTGAAATGGAAGCTTTTATGACATGTCATGCATGATGTGTCATAAAAGCTTCCACACAGACTAGTGAAAAGCTTCAGCGATGAAGGGAGCTCTTCCTGAGGACGGTATCGGTGCGTCTAGCCCATAGGTGCATTTCCTCCTTTCGCGTGTCTGGCTTGATGAATGACATTTGTAATCCTCTACATTTCATGATGTGTCTTAGTCGTGCTAAGTAAGTCAAGCAAAATATAGTTAATCTGCTGGTACAGCTCCATGTTGGATAAAATTCTGATGCAATTCCGTATCCATTTTTCATTGATTTCATTAACGGAGGCAAACAGAATATGCGTGACTCGTGCAAACTGAAGGTCCAAGATAAAATGAACAAGGAACAAGGAAACTAAACCTTTGGCTTTGCATGAGGTCAGGGAAGATGCAAAAAGAGAACAAATATCCGACACGGTATTCAGATATTGCATTGTTTATTTTCTCATAGTGGATATAAACGTGAACACGCCCCTGTGCCAGGTGTGGACACCACTGTATTTGTTTCCTAGGTTCTTATTTCTTCTTTCCATGCCTTTTTTGACCTGTACCTTAGCTGCATCTTTTTATACAGCTTCTGTGTCGTTAATCCTTATTTTAATTCCACATATTGACCTTGGCCATAGCCCTGTCACACCCTGCTCCGTCCGCTCCTGATGTGTGCCACGCCCCCTCATTATCCACGTGTGCTTCCCCGATCGTGCCCAGCTGTTCCTTGTTATTTTGGTTTGTCTTCTGTATTTAGTCCGCGTCTGAGTACGTTACCCGAGATCCGTCATTGATGTTTATTGGTGTCCTTGTCCTGTTGTCCCGAATAAACCCCGATTGCCTGCATCCTCGGCTTGCCTCGCCTGTTTCCCGGCTCGCTCGCTCACCAGTCACAACAAGCCCTTCCATATGAAGCAATTAGGCAGGCAGGAGAAAAAGCTGTTTTGTAATCAGTGCCAGAGTTTCACTACCAGCGTGCCGACAGAAAGGGAAACAGACAAAAACAGAGTATCAGCCAAAGCATTGTCAGGCTAGATTGTCAGTATAATTAAAAACAGTGAATAAATTATTTGAAGTTTTATTTATCTCATTGACGGTCTGATCGGATAGCAGGATTGACTGGAGTTCTCATGAAGGGGAACATGGTTTTATTCTGTCTTTGAGTCACTGAAAAACACTTGCTTTTCAAATTCCCCATTTCACCTGGTCACAGTATTTCAGCTGTCAGCTGTAACCTGCTCAGCTGGACTTGTTCTCATTACATTGACATTAATTTAATTAGCAGACGCATTTGACCAAACTGACATACGAGTGACACAAATAGCACGTTGCCAACATACAGCTTTCAAGGAGTTGGCTTGCTCAGTTTTAACGTAACTGTCATGACCTGCTCGTTCGCCCCTCCTGTGTGCCACGCCCACCTCGTTACCTCATGTTACTTCCCGATTGTGTGCACCTGTTTCCTGTGAATCCTGGCTTTTCTTGTGTATTTAGTCCACGTCTGTGTCAGTATCCCTAGATCAGTCATTGTAATGTTCAGTGGTCGTTTTACCTGTTGTGCTTCCTGTCCATTTAATAAACCCCGTTTGTCAGTATTACCGGCTCGACTCGCCTGCTTCCCCGCTCGCTCGCCTGCACGGATCCTGACAGTAACAAGGAAATGTTACCTTAAAAACATAGTAACTCTTTTTCACAGGTGCTGGGCTCAACCCTGTTCATAATCTTACGCTACGTTTTGTCAAGGTCACCTTTCAACGGTCAGAGGGCTCAGGTCTGTGATTAGCTTAACAGGGGGGGGTATAAAATAATTATACATATAAATCTTACATCAGCTAATAGAGTCACTCCATGTTTGTGGAGGCAGAGTGATGTTCCCACCTCCTTTCAGAGTCCTTAAGAAATACACCCAGCGCGATCCCACCACTAGGAGTGTTAATGAGTTTCACTTCAGTCATCCTGATACGTCTGAAGGCCTTTTTGCTCATGCTGTATCTACCAGCTTCACCAGCTACCAACAACACCGATTTTAATACAACGCTAAGGCCTGCTGCTGTGAGCTGCCAGCATCTGCTGAATACTTGGGCTGACCTCTCTAGTGTTACTATGCATTTTCTTTGTCGCCAAATGATTGCAGCAGCATTGATGCTTGGTTCGCTAGACCAGGGCTGCCCAATTCTGGTTCTGGAGCGCCGGAATCCAACACAGTTTGAACACATCTTAATCAGCTAATTACCAGGTTTAGTAGGTGTGTCTGAGCAGGGAAATCTGCAAACATTATTGAATTCCTGCCCTCTGGGAGCAGAATTGGGAAGCCTTGTGTTAAACTAAGCTTTTGTCTGAAGCCCATTGACTCTGTCACTAGCTCTCTTAGCCGAAGCCCTCCCTGCTGTCTGTCATTCGCAGCTCCGTACCGCTTTCAGTCAAAGCAGCATCAATTTACAGAAAGGCACATGGAAAAAACAACTTCACTTTGCATAATCACTGATTGATCCTTTTTCAAGCTGAGAGGTTAGCTTTGAATCATGACTGATCTGTCAGGGTTAGCACCCGTCCGACCCCCGACCCTTAGTGTCTCCTCTCCTATTGGCCAGCAGGTGTCACTGGCCATCCTGTCCTCCTCCCTGTCTCTTGCCCTTCAGCCCCATGGTGCCTAGTCCCTATTGTGTTTCCCTGTTACCCAAACCACCCCAAGCTCAGTGGGTTGAGTGTGTGGCTCTGGTCGTGTTTGAGGCTGGCCAGAGGACAGTCTCACCTTTTGATTTATACTGATTTTATTTGAGTTTTTCTTAGTGTGTGATATTGTTTTCTTTGTCTTTCCTCTGTGTTCCTGATTTCCTTATTGGTCATAAGTGAGAACCAGTTCAGATTGTAGGTAGGTAGGTAGGTCTTTGCAGGTGCCTCCAGGACGTCCGGGGTTAGTTCCACGAAGATGTTAGCTTTTCTGATGAGTTTGAAATCACTTCATGAGGTTTTCAAAGTTCATTTTGCTTCTGTGACAGATCAAAAAGTACAACAATCGCTACGGACTGGTAGTAGATCTTTAGTGTCACATTAGGGTGAGGCATGATGGAGGGACAGATGATCTATATTATGGCTTACAAGAAACAAGAAATATTACAAGGGGTCAAACCAAGGCAAGTAGAAAACTAGAACTAACTAGACCAGGGCTATTCAATTCAGGCCCTCGATTCCAAATCCAGGCCTTGTTTTCAGTTCTCTCAGGTAGTTATTTTAATAATTACTGATTTTGATTGGTCAGAGGCTTCACACCTGGCTCACAGGTGAAGGAAGGCTGGAAAACCAGCAGTGCTCGGCCCTTGAGGACCGTGAGCTGTATAGCCCTGAACTAGACTATGACTAACACAAGGGAAAACTAACACTAAACATATTTGGGGGAAACACAGGCAAGTAAGACATAGAGCAGGGGTGGCCAATCTTATCCGCAAAGGGGCCGCTGTGTATGCAGGTTTTCGCTGCAACTCCCTAATTAGAGGACTGATTGGCTGAAGAGTCCTGACACCTGGGTTTGAACACCTGACCTACAGGTTACCCCAAACACCTGCATACACACACCGACCCTTTGCGGATAAGATTGGACACCCCAGACATAGAGGAACCAAGCAGGGAGAAAATAAGAGAACAAACACAATGACTACCCGAAAGGAAGGTGAAGCAATCATATACACAGGTAATGAGGGCTTTCACTAGGGACAGATGTGGGCAGTACTAACCAACCACAAACACAAGAGTCTACTGTGCTCAAGTGGATCCCAGGTAGCACTGGTCCACCTCCACTTCTTCCACCACTAACTCCACAAGACAAAAACCTCCACTAGTCTGTTATACTATGACTCATTGCCCTACAAAGGAGGAGTTGTTGGGGAACTTCTGTATGTGGCTTCAGCTGGTGCCCGAGCAGAAAGGAAGAGATGATGGTTCCCTGAGACACTGCAGTGCTGCTCACCAGCACTTCTGCTACATACAGGAGACTGTTTGGGTATTAAGCTGCATCACCCTGGGCTTGTCCCTCCCACATCAGAGAGGCTGGACAGTGTTAAAAAGCACTGGCAAAATCAAAGAACATGATGCACTGCACTGCCAGCACTGCCTGACTGCACTGCCAGCACTGCCTGACTGCACTGCCAGCACTGCCTGACTGCACTGCCAGCTAATGGGAGTCAGCTATATGGAGAACATAGATTCAGGAGCACATAGATCAACAGTTTACTTTTAAAATGCAATAGGTTACAGATTACTAATTACCCTGTTAAAAATGTAATAAGTAATGCAACTGTTTTGATTACTTCATCAACGCAATGTAACTTATTACAGTTGATGACTTTTTAATTACTTTTCTAACAAATGTTTTAACCTGCATCGTCTGGAAATATGCTGAAAGAAGGCATTTCTGCATGGCGAAAACAGGCAAAGCAACAAAATGAATGTCACATTCTGCATATAACTAAAAGATTATATTTGGATGTAACCCCCTTGTAACCACCAACATTTTGATTAGTAACTGAAATTTAATTGCATATTTTGTCTCGGTAACTGTAATGGAATACAATAACATTTATTTTGTAATTTAATTGCGTAATGCTGTTACATGTAACTAGTTACTCCCGAACACTTCCAACACCTATGTCTGATAGATAAAAAACCTGCTGGGGCTCCGGGGGGCTGTGACCGGGGGTGTCCTGGGTGTTTCAGGACCCGCCGGGAGGGGGGGGGGGGGGCGGGGTGGCGTCTTTGTCAGTGCCTGCTGATGCAGTGTGTTGATTAGAATGGACAGAGCTCAGTCCCGTATGTCTGATTCATGTTTGCATGTTGCCGCTGAATAATGCTGATTACTTCATTTCCGTTTCCCTATAGTAACACCACATCCCCTTTGCTGTTTTTGTGTATTTTGTAAATGTGACAGCTTTGCATATATGAGCACTCCTTCATTGATTTTTTTTTTTTATTTATTATTTTGCAGAGTTTGCAATCTGTAAGCAGATTTATCGTGGTGCCACTCAGACTGTGTTGTGTTCTCACACAGAGAAAATGTTGAAAGTGCCAGCGAAGCAGTTCACGTGTGGCACGGCTGAACTGGATTGCAAGTCAAAGGTCACGTTTGATGTTAAGCATTTTACTGCTTAAAAATGCTTATTTAAGCTCTATTTTCATTATTTGCACCATTGTGCCTCCTGTACCACATTTACCTTATATACTCATTTCGCTGGATTAAAAAAAAAATGCAGGTAAGTAATTTCGTGTTCATTTTAGAGATTGGCTAATCTAACGGTTGTAAATAAGCATAAAATGAAGCTGGTTAAGAGGTAAAGTTAACTCTCATGACATGTTAACAAGGGGGTGGCATGGTAGTGCGGTGAGCTGCACTGTTGCCTCACGCCTCTGGGACCTGGGTTCGAGTCTCCGCCTGGGTTATATGTGTGTGGAGTTTGCATGTTCTCCCCATGTCATTGTGGGGTCTCCTCCAGTTTCCCCCCCCAGTCCAAAGACATACTGAGGCTAATTGAGTTACTAAATTGCCCATCGGTGTGAATGAGGAAGTCAAAACATTTTTGTCAGACAAGTCTCAGTTTATTGTGTGTTTTAATGTGTGATCTTGGCAATAGAATACAGGCACTGTGCAACAATCCCTATAGCTAGTAAATCATCAAGATTCTTAAAATAAGTTATAACATAAGAGTAAATAAGAATAAAGTTATTGATTCTGTACACATCCACAGGTGTATGCTGGGTTCCACCACATTACAAATGTGAACCTACACAACATGTTCTACACAGAGCTTGACCGACACACACCATGACTGGCAGAAGGCATCATGAACGGCCAAGACAGCAGAGGCGCTACGGGAGATTCTTGGGACTTATGATGGCCAGGTATGTTTATGATTAACTTTGCCATCATCACAACATTGTTCACATTTTGTGAAGAGATTTTAGAATTGTGCAGCACAAAAACCAATTCAGGAAGCTGACTCGAAATTAAATTAAACAAAGCAGCAGCGTTTACTTAAGTGTAACATTAGCTGATACAGTCTATTACTAGAATTATGTTTAATCATCAAATGATAGCGTTCTTTCTATGGTTCTTAAATCATAAAACATGAGTGTTAAATGAATACCTTGGGTCATACGGATCACTTACGAAAACATAGACTCAGAATTTACACAAACATCAGTTTTTAATTGTTTTTTTGCACATCTTGGGATCATTGTTGGGAAGGTCTATATTACAGTGAATGAGTGGAATATTTGTACAATAATTACTTTTGACTTGTCAATCAAGGAAGAACATGATGTCAACATGAGACGCACTTTGTCCTTTCATACATTTCCTTTCTACCTGCGCGAGGATGACTCCGTTCTTCAAGACCTGCTGTGTAAGCACTGTTAATATTAGTACTTTTAGTAATATTAGTACAATTAGTACTGTTTAAACATAACGTTAACAAGCTTAAATGCTCCTTTCAGCATTTTAAATAAGAAATAATTACTGTACAGTTTTGCTTTTTTTGCAAAGAAGAGTTAGTGGTTGTAATCATTTTATCCTTTTGACGAATTCAAATAACCTATGAAATGCGGGACAAAATCGACAGCAATTGTCCGTTTGGGGGGTTACTTTGAGGTTGCTATGGAGAGAATTGGAAAAGAACCATGTCACAGCCACTATGGATAGGACAAATTATTATAACCATCATTAACCTTCAAAATACATATTGCCATCAGAGTGATGCATAAATACAGACACAAACAGGCAATATAGACAGAAGTAAGAGAGAAATAATGAGCCTACAGTTTATGAGTTGTAGCCTTGTTTCTTGAAGTCTCACAATAATTGTGTTGATGTTTTGTTGCAGGAAGAGAAGCCAGATATCACTGATATTCCTGTTGCTCTCCTCACTACTGGGGTGGACACCTTCAGACCTGAGAGCGTCCTTGTTGTAGTTGAGGGGGAAGTTGTTTTCAGTGATCTTCCCAGGTTGGCTGATGCATTTATATTGGTCTTTGGCCTGATCTATGCCTGCAGTTTGGAGTATCCAGAGAAACTCATCCACACGTTCACCTTCATCCATGATGTGTTTGGAGGATAATAAACCACTAAAACAGTGCTTGCTGAGCTCGAAAAAATGATTTGTTGAAAGACTGAACTTTGTAGCAATTAAACTTGAATGCACCTGGGTATAAAGGCTCCATTCATTTTGTGCCTTTACCAAACAGCACTTAAAATAACACTGCCCTTATCTGTACAGCTTGTATGTGAAATATGTTTAACATTCAGTTGACTATAAATAGTTACTATTTATGCTTTTTTGAATTGAAGGTTGTGTGTTTGCTCTGTTCTCAGGTGAAATTATTTAGAAAAATAAATGAAGGTGCAGATTAATGTTCTGCTACACCATGTTACGGAAGCATGCTCAGGCTGTTGATGTGTAGGGTTTTCAAGCACTGATAATGATTGTGAGGCATTTAAGGTGTAAACTGCTTGGTGAGAAAGAACTGATATTAGATAAAATGTTTTACCATATTTTAAATATGTTCTTAAAGTGTTAAAGATTTTCACTAGTGATTTATACAGTATGTCCTTTGATAGTTGTTAATGATAAATGCAAGTTGTTTTAGAACTTGAATAAATAACTTGAATTGTGACAATGGAGGCTGTCCATATTTTTGAGAATTTATTTTAAATCCATTCATTATATGGTTTTCATTTGTTTTTGAGTTTAACACACTTTGAATTTTTTGAGTAGATTTTTCCAAAAGCAATAAGTTTTGTACTATGAAACTGGGTTCTGGTTAAGTCAGTTGAACTTATTTTTATGTAGTGTAATTGAATCATTTTAATTAAGTACAGATGAAAGAAATAATAATCTACCCTTAACCCTAAATTGAAAATGGAAGTTGCTCTGGATTGAGTTTTTTTTCTCAAATTCAAAATCCTTGAAAACATTGGACTTTTGTTGTTTTTAAACACATTTGAAGCCTGATCAGGGACTGTATGCGGTTCCTGTTGAAAAGTAGCTCTTCTGAGGTTAACATCTGTGAGGTTCAGAAACTGGTAGTGGGCCATAATATGGCCAGATCTCAGACAGATTCCGGCCACTTGTGGCGTAACCTATGGCACTGCTCTGGCCAAGATATTAACCCGATGCAGCAAGTGAGAGCGGTCTGCTCAATCGCCGTCATTCCATGCAGTATGTGGGCCAGATGGAGATGTATGATGTGGGCCACATCCGGGCCAGAAAGATTTTGCTATCTGGGTGCTAAGCATATCGAAATTTGCGATTATAGTTTTTTTCTTTTTTTTTTCAGAACCATTTGCAAAATAGGCTTTAGATTTAGATTGCTTATCAACAGAATAAAACACGTTTTTGAGAGTTATGTCATAAACAGAAAAAGAAGTCTGGACATAGTGGAGTGAAACTTTTATGTCGTGGCATAATCTATTTTTGTCTGAGACTTTTGTTTGGAATAAAGAATATGTCTATACTGAATAGCTGTATATTTGTAAATGGGTAAGGAAGTCCTTATCCATTTTTTGACCACATATTGTTTTAATAAAACTGTTTGGCATTAAATCTGAACATTTAGCACACTTCACTGAAAATATCATGTATTGCTAATCCGCCTAAACATACATATAAAAACATATAATATTTTTGGTCTAAATCGCCCAGCCCTACGGACCATGCACCGATGAGCGACACGAAGTTTCCGAAGATGAGCCACAGATCTGAGGCTGGTGAATGTCAGCAGTTTCATACACGGAGTTCAGTTTGTATTATGAAACACTGTTCAGAGCTGTGGTGGAATGACCTGTTTTTAGCTAATTATGACTCTGTTTTTCATGCGATAACCTCATTAAGGTGTTTACATATGTTTTTAATAACCCGATTACTGAGTTTACGTTACTAACTCATTAAAAACACACCAGAACATCTTAATCGGGTTATCGCATGTACAGGTAGTCATAGGAAACTAACAAAATGACACATATCTCATTTCCCGACTTGGGAAAGTGCATGCCATTCCTCTCCTCTGTGTGGAGCCATATCTTGGTATTAACCACGGTATAAAAGTGGCGTATGTAGAAAACCCCATCCAAAATGACTGGTGACCCGTCTTGTGAATGGCCAGGATTCTGCTCAATTACTGTAGATCTACGTTCGTTTGCTTTTTCTAAGTATCCTGGATGTTTTCTGAACTTCATCTGAATTTCTCAGCCAGAATTTTGACGACTTTTTTTTATTTCAGGTAAACACATTCAAATGCAGGTTCTGGTATACAGGTGTTATGAAATTCAAGTTTAGGGTAACGCATTCAGATTCATGTAAATAAATTCAAATTCAGGTTATGGTGAGGCTGAATTGACATCATAGCCCACCCACAAATTTGGTTTGCACGATCCCCCTGGTCACCCTTCAGCTGGTTTGCATGTTTACCTAGAACTTATATCTAAAGGTAAAGCAATGGATGTGATCTAAACGACCCCCCAGGGATTCAATCTGGCAAGCTTTGTATTTTTACCCCAATGTTTTGCTTGTTGAGCTTCCTTCCTGATGCGTTCCTAATTTAAGGTTCTTGGTTCCTCCCACAGTCCAAAGACATGCCCCACACTTCATGGCCTGAACTTCCTGGACACCCTTCAGCCTCTCTGCAACCCTGAACTGGATGGATGGACATCTCCATTGTGTATGTATAGGATTTTTTTTTGTCCACCAGAAAATGGTTTCCGATTGATTTAACATGCAAAAATATTCAAGGGAAATTTGTCGTTGCTCTGCTTGTGGCTCTTAGTCTAATTCTGCTTGTGTAAATGCCCCCACTTCAAATCATTCAATTTCTGGCAATAGTGGTGGAGGAAAATACTCTGTCCTTCTGCAGCTCTGCTGAGGTACACAAGCACCACTTACTGCATTGCAGCCTGTAGCTTTTTTTTGTGGTTATACATCAAATTGAAAAAAGTATAATCAAATGCAATCAAAACTATTGAGGTTGGAAGAATGAGAGCAGTTGAATATAACACAGCATCCAATATGAGACTAGTCCGAACAGCCCAACCCTGCATATTTTTCTGCAGCAGTAATATGTATTGATTTTATTTTGACGCCTTTGTGGAAAAATAAACCAACACGGGTGATTGGAAGCAGAGAAACAAACGTCAACTGTGGCCTAATCCGATTATTTGCTCCGGAAGAAGTTGCTTGGTGAGATGTCGAATAAAACGTTTGTGCACATGCAATATTTTCTGAGCTGAGGAAAAACAGTGGACAAAAACGGTTTAGATGGTGGGGTAGTGAGCTGGGACCCATAACATCTCTTGAGTGAAAAAATAAAATGGCTCTGTGTTCCTCAAGAGTTCAGGAATAATGTTTTAAAGGGAAGTATGAGTGGAAGGTGGAAGCCCTTCCCCATCTGATGGAAAAGCACCTGTGCACATATGCAAGTATGGTCCAGTGTGGAGTTAATGGTTCAGGGTTCAGGGCCACTTCACTGGCCCAGGACAAGGATGACTTCACATTTTTGAAGTAAATTTGGATTCCACTTCGAAAATTGGGCCGTCCATCTGCATATCTGGGTCATGTGGAAAGGCGGCGACCCGAAACACAACAATAAAAGGAACGTAAGCTGACCACAGATCTCCAGTTAAATTCCTCCGCGGTGTTCTGACGCAGCCTGAAATGAACAAAGCACACTGACGCAGTTCTGTATGAGGAAATGGGTCACAATTTTTCCATTGTGTTGCACAAGACAATTAGAGGAAGTGCTTTTGTTACATTTAAACAGAGGAAGACCCCATTGTGTGAAGTTAAAACAGGTGGATTATAAGGCAGAATGCCACTTTTATAGATATTACTGTCCAATGTAGTGTAAACTAATAAGCTAATAAATTTAAGATAATAAACTGTTCCAATTTTATTGGGAGATGCAGCCTATTTATTTTAATTGTGAGCATTTTCAAAGACATTTGGACCGTTAATTGCAAAACATGATTAATCTGATTATTTAAAGGACTAAGGCATGTGAATCTCTTGCACCCCTGTTGATTTTTAGTTGCACTACGACTAAACATTAATCTAAAAAAAAAAATCAAATATAACCACGTTGCACTTCTGCTGTTTAAATCGTTTCTGTATTGTGATGTTAACAATGTGCAGCCTAAGCGGGCCGCAGCTTTCCAGTTACATCCTCTATAGAAAAAACAAGAGGTTCTAGATTGAATGTTGTATCTATTTGCATGCACAGGTGTGCTGACCCCTGCAGATGACTCATTCAGCAGATTCCGACGCAGAGTGGCACCCAGTACCAGAGTGGCACCCAGTACCAGAGTGGCCAGTCAGGGGAATCGGCAGGAATGAGATATGCAATAATTGTATGGCAACGCTATTGCTAATCAGTGGGTCGCAAACTGTGTGGAACAGAAATGAATATCATATCAACAAACCCCGCATGATGCACTTCATTATTCACAACACCAAAATCAAATATATATGCATATCATTACATGTGCCGTTACTGGGAGGTCAAGCAAGCTTTGTGTAAGATCCTTTGTAGCAATTCTAGTACCTACAGTATGTCAAGTACTCCCTGCTTTCATTCTGGGAGCTTCTGACTAAAAGGCGGTGTCACCCTGCTATGTGCTACACAAAAGGACTTTTGGATAAAGTATTTGCATGCCTTTAGGTGCCTAAGATTAAGCAACTCCGCTGTAAGTTACACGGTAGAACGGAAGAACAACATATGTAAAAAGGTTCATTTGAGTAGGCTCATCTTCTCGTGCTCAGCGGCGCAGTCAGTGAGTTGCGAGATTATTATTTGGGTAGAACTTGCATGTCTTTCTAGACTCTGTCTGAAGCTCCCCAATCCCCCCCTCAAGGAAAACGGGGGCCTGAGTCATCAGCCACCCTCCCCACAGATAGTTTTAGTTGCCGTTTTTATGAATTTTTTCTTTCTTTTCCCTCACCCACTGCACGGTTCTCCCTGCAGCCAGGCTGACGGCTGGGTAATGATGCCCGGCAAGGCATCACCGCCAGTGTCGCTGTGTTCTGCAGGAAGTGCTGCCTAAGGCTCAGGCCATGCAGACAGGTCCGCTCTGGAGCTTGGAGGCGACAGAAAGCCATTCTGACAACTGCCTGTCGACCGATGTATATCTGATCTTCGCCAGACAGACTAAGATAGACACAGACCGTCCCAAACCGCGTGACGTCCACATTGCAGGCTGTCACAATATATCGTTCTTAATTGATGTCCTTCTTGTGTAGTATTTAGCTATAAACTAAAACCTGTGGCCTTATGTAAAAGAGGCTAAAATACATTTACTACATTTACTCAATGTTTGTTTTTAAAGTTTACAGCAAAACATGTTTTAGATTTAGATTCACTTCAATTCCTATATGTCTTGAGGTATTATTAGTAATCCAATAGTAATGCTATTTGACTTTTTCGTGTTGGTGTTTGTATGATTTCTTTATACGTTTTGGCTGTAAGGCACTCATTTTTGCACTCTACAGGATTTCACACAAATTCAAGTACTGTGGATTTTTGTGTTATTAGTTTACAATTTAGTAAACACCCCAAGCAATTGTCAAAAAAACCCTAAAATATTTCCATAGCATTTATTTGCAGCTTGCTTTCAGTAGAGGGCAGTAAGATAAAAGAAATTGTTCTTTAACGATGACGTGCGTTGCGTAGAATGAACAGCAGGGGGAGCAATGGGACAGGATTTATGCTGAACAGACTCTCACAAAGGTTGCATTAAAGGCCCACTTATGTTATATAAATATGTCATAAATATGAAACTAAATTAACAAAATCTATGTAAAAGTAACTTTTTAGTTATAGATATCTATAATTTTGAATATTTGCGAAGCAGGTTACTGGCATGTATTCTATGTGGGTCATTTTACAGACAGAAATATCACTTACAATGGCAAGAGTACTGAACTGTGGCAATTAACTGGTTACCAAAAACAATCTGTAGTTCAAACACAGAAGCTGCTTGGTTCTACAAGCAGGGAGCTCAGCCTTAATGGGGGTGACAGACACAATACACACATCAAACGTGTGGCTGGTGCCTTTGTCCATTTATGTGTGTGTGTGTATATATATATATACATACACACACACACACACACCTGGAAAAAGGACAATACAAAAGTTACATTTTTAATATACACAGTGATTTTTTGTCATATGCAGCTTCACCTGGGGTATATGAAAAGCTACGACATTTGGCTATACTTTATACCAAATTAGATCTGCCATTGACTAGTATGTGTTAAATATAGCACAGCTTTTTATCACTGGGGAAGCCTGCATCCTGCAAATCAGCAGCACATTACAGCTCTGTTGATGGCCACAACACTACAGTAATAATGTTTTACATATTTCTGCTGTACCCACCCTGCCTCCGTCCTTTGATCATGGTCAAAGCGTATATGAATTAACTACGGCAGCACAGCCGTGGTCAGCGCTGCTAAAGCGGATTGTCTTGTCCTCTCGTTGGATCTCCCACATCGGCGTGAAAATGCCCAAAGCCTGAGCCTTTGGCCCCGTTTATCCGGGATGATGCTGGCTGCCAACTGCCAAAGGTAACAGGTGCCCGTGCCACAGAACCACCAGGAAAAGACAACTGAGGTGAAATGAACACTGCACGGAAATCACTGCAAATACACCAGACCTACCCATCATTCAGACGGGATATTAGAAGCGTCTCTTTGTAACAATTATGTGTTTTATTCTATGTTTCCAGTTTGCGAAAGTGTTACATAGTATAGTCATTTTAAATTTTTGAAACAATCTCCAGTTCAGTATGGGGAAAAAAAGAAAAAGTTCAGTGCAGTTTAGCTTTATAAGAAGACACCACGAGTACTGAAATTCTTGCCATAACATTGTTTACTCTTTGTTTGTTTATGGAATGTGACATGAATATCTAACAAATATAGCCAGGAATTTATCAAGGTAACGTCACCTAAATAGATGTGGCATGCGATACAGTGGCAAAAGAATTTATATTTTTAATATAACAAATGAACCTACAAATGTTAGTCTAAATAATAATGAAGATAAATCTTGAAATCGTGTAAATAAATACATTTTTGTCAGACAAGTAATTTTGACAGCAACACTTCTAGTGAAAAAGTGCTTGGTAGACACATTCCTTTGTGACAGGAGGCGTAGATTGCCACTGACGCAGCCTCATTATAGGGGAGAATCTGCCTGACATGTATCTTGGCTATCTCTGCAAACACGCACACACTATTTGCCAGCTATATGAAAATCTTAAAAGCGACCATGCATATATTTCTGCTGATAAGCGAAAACGGCATGAAGACATCATTGTGAAGGAGACAAGCTGAACTTTTCTTGGCACATCTGACATGGGCCATTATAATAATCGCTGAACAGCACCCATCCTTTCTACTGTACCTGGGATAGGACTCATCAAGCACGTCCCAGCTGAGAAACACTCCCTGTTCTTCACTTTGAAAGCTGGGGTCTAATGAACAAAAGGCAGGCAGAAAGGAATGTCCAAATTCTAACGACAAAACCGGAATGAACTTCGAAGACCTCTATGAGCTTGACATGCAGGTAACAGAAACAAACAGTATCGATCAGCTGCTCTCGAGACACGTTTCAGTTATGCAGTGGGCAGGGAAAATTTTCCTATCTGACCCCATGTCAACAAGGGGGGAAAAACCACAACCCATAGCTCTTTTGAATAGCACATCTTTTGAATGACCCAAATCATATATAACCAAACCGGTTGAATGAGTACTAATCAGTAGTCTTGTATGCTGTCTGAACACTAATATGCAGATATGTCACCTCAATTGAGAGTTAAATAAAGCAGTAGATATTTAGGACACTCTGTCCAACTAACAATATGGTGGCTCCGGCAGATCAAAGGAAGGGAAAAGACATTGGAGGCTGGAGACTAATTGTGCACTAACATTTTAAATTGAAATAACTATGATGTTATAACAAAGTGTTTCCCAATCTGGTCCTCGGGGACCTGCAAAAACATGGACCGATTGAGAGGAAGCAAAAACGTGGACCGTCTGCGCGTCCCCGAGGACCGGCTTGGGAAACATTCTTATAATAGCATCTGAACTGTTGTTTCTTGGAAACCACAAGGAATAAAACAGGTTATATATTTCTACACTTAAGGAATAAAACAGGTTATATCCTCCTGAGACCCAAGGAAAAAAGTGTCCTTCAATTATAGGTTATCTGTCTTTGGAGGAAATAAGACATCTTACAATTTAGATTTTTTCAAATATATTTTTATTTTTAATTTCATAGCATGTCCTCTTTAGTGTACAACAGGAATAAATATGTTTCCTTACATCAGTGAAAAGATAGATGCAAAAACAACACGTCCACTACAATGGACATAAATGAATGGGTGGCGTCTCAGGAGGATATATTTCTACACTTCTCCAGTGTTTCATGTATTGTCTCCTCTCATTCCCCCAAATCATCCAAATGTCATTTAGATCATTTGAGATTAAATTCAGTTGCAATAAAACACATTATTTCGGTTCTTATTTGGTCATGCCTTAGTGCTGAAATATAAATCACGCTAAACGAGGAAGTGAAAGGCTGTGAAAGGTGTATTTCAGAGTTTATTTCTCTCTCTTTGGGAGGTAAATAGTTCCACTTCCATTGCTCCTTTCTGGGGGGCTTGGGTGTCCCTTCTCAGTCGAAAGGCTCCCACTCAGCTCCTGAGCAGCCCCACTCTGCCAAAGATTGGGACACCACCACCGCCCCCCCCCCCCCCCCCACCCGCCCTCTTCTCATGCCTGCTATGACAGATCTTTGCTCCGCCTCGCTGTGATTACTCCGCAGATCCTGCTGGGTTTTCGGCACACCGGGCCATCAGATAGACCCGTTTTATTTTCCGTCAGAGTTCTTATATTTTTCTCTCCACAAGAGAGCCCCCCCCCCCCTACCCCGGATTGCCTGTGAAAGTGGAAGAAATGAGGGAGTATTTCAAAAAAGAGGGAGAGGGGGGTGTAGAGAGAAAAACACGAGTGATGCCCCTTCGCTAGCCCACCCTGCGTGTGTCCTGGGAGCACTTTGAAAACTATCAGCCAGCGATAAACATAAAAGGTATTCGTGGGAGGCCTGAAGACCGGCTTGGCAGAGAAGCACATTTGAAATTGAAATATTTAACATCTCATGAAATGCCAATCCCCTTTTCCAGTCAAAAGTTCACGTTCAAAGAGCCCTGCACTCTTCAGTCCTTCCGGAGACGGCAAGTCCATTGTCCTACTTGCTTACTCCCATCCTAAAAAATACCTTTTGGCAGCAAATGAACAGAATTGGGGCCTTGCAGTCAGCATGGCCTAATTGGGGTATAAAGGTGATACATATGGCAACTTTTTTGGATGTTGGCAACGGGCAACCAGGCGAGACACAAGGCAGCCAATCAAGGCAACCACAGTTGCCAACAACCAATCAGAGAAGAGCAAATCAATTGCTAGGGAGATAGACACTGGAAACACAGACGCTGAAGCTCCAAGTTGGTCACATGATCAGTTGCTAGCATCCTGATTGGAAGATCTGAAAAAGTTGCCCACTGAGATCAAAATTGTCCACATAAAAATTTGTTGCCCGAGAAAGTGCCCGAGTAAAGTTGCTCAGCAACATTGCCCCCTGTATCATCGCCTGAAGGGAGGCTTGTTGCCGCTGTGGGTGGTAAAACTGTCAGAGGTTGGAGAGCCACTGAGACCTGTTGGCTCCATGTCCACGCAGCCTTCTGGAAGACCTCCAGGGAGATTTGTGAAGGATCATCAGGAGGGAGATGATGTATATGTACAGGAGTGGAGGGGGTGCATTTGGAACACGACATATTTCCACTTGGAGATTGTCTGTAGCCAGATAAGGTTGGCATGCGGACACTTTGCCTGCGTTTATTTTGCAGTAATGCAGTCTTACGGTCTTGTTTTGTCGACAACCTCTAGGTGTATTTGAGAACGTTTACAAATACTGTGGTAAAGAGAGCAAGTGATATTAAATGTTTGATAAATATCAATTTTCTCTGTTTTGCACATTGACTCACGTTGAAAAAACGCGTCCTGAGCTGTTTCTTTCCAAATGGAGAGGTTTCACTTGCCAGAATGCAAGGAAAATCAATCGCTTTATGATTATTTTCCCACTGTACGTTACAGCTGTATTATTTTGGTGTACATACAGTACTGAATGGCCTCCTGTGTGAGCAGCGTTGTCAGCATGATGAAGGCGGGGGAGTGAGACAGGGTGCAGGGGGAGCCCCCCCTTACCCGGGGTGACCACCCGGCCTTCTCACTAACACACTTACTGCATTAGCAGCCACATTAAGACACGCCCCTTACGGCTGCCCCATGTGACCTCTCCCTCAGTCCCCATCAGCCCTGCTCCCACCTGCCAGCTGTGATCTCACGACACGAACAGAGTGATAAACAAACCAGCAACGTCCTTGCATATCACTGGGCTTATGTCATTTGTCCCAGGCTCTGTGAGTATGTTTTTATGTGGGATCAGGGGAGATTAATGTGCAGAGGGGAGGGGTCTTCGATTATAAATCCCCCACCCCTTACTATTATTAAACTACGGACTTAATATAACAATATTCAGCACTAAATTACATTTTTCAACACACCAAAGTGCTGCGCCCTGGAAATGTAATCAGCATACATTTCAGCTTTAGACCCCCAAGAAAAAAAAAAACAAAAAACTGATTTCTCTTGACCTCGTGAAAACCTCATATGGATGTATAAGGTCCTCGGCCTTATATCCGTCATCATAGCTGAGAAAGTAGTCTGCCTTCACTTTTATTATTTGCTATTTTCTGCTCCATCTGGAGTCTGGAACAATCCTTCTCCATTTGTCATCAAAGTACTTTGGCCTTTAATACCTTAATAGTATTATGGGCCATACACAGCAATAATGAAAACAATCAGTCAGTTCATACTCAGGAGTACCTTTTATGTGATTGTAATGAGTCTTCTCCTTCATGCTTACTCTTTTGTTTTAATAAAAAAGAATGTTTAATTAATACATTAAGCCAGATTTAAGAAGAGTTCATGAAAGAATTGTATCTCTTTTTAAATTATGTAATATCCAATAGCAAATGTGAAGCTGGACTTAAGCAGGAAGTGTCTTCCATACGTTAGCGTAGGTATTATGGCAGTCTTCCAGAGGTCACATGCATTTGAAGAAAGTTCTTTCGATGATAAACCGTTTAGACATTGTAATGTAGGACATCCTTGGGTGGGGTTCCAGACCCAGACTCGTCTGCTATGTTTTGACCTACCTGAGTCATACCGGACAATAGTAGCTAGCAGCGATGCGAATTGCCAATCGCTCTCCGTCCAGCGCTACGCTAAGTGCAGTGTGACCACTGGCAATTCCACTCTCCCGTCGACTTTAGCCACTCGTGGCGGACGGGGGCCAAAATCGGCAGCGTTATGTGTGTTAGGCTGAGGATTTTTCCTTCTCCATCCTCGAGTCCCTTGAATGGAAGGAGTGCTGTTTACTAGCTGTGACGAGTGGACGTGGGAGGGACGTTTCGGAGCCCTTAAACCACTCTACCCAGACAAGCTCATTACTGCTAATCTGCCGTGCAGCAGTCCTCACGCTTCCACAACGCCCTCTCTGCTGACGTGATTTCATTAACGTGAAGGATACAGCTTATTAATGTGCACTGATTGCAAACAAATAACATTTTTAATTGCATTAAATGCAATGATTCCTACAATAAATGCAAGTTTATTTATTTATTTATTCTTGGCTTATTCCTTTCTGTATATATCCCCGAAATGACAAAGTGTACTGCTGATCAGGGACTATTTAAAAACTCCTGCACGCACCGTAACTCTTCAGGTTGGGAATATAGAGTCTTAAACTGGAGAGTTTTATTATTAGTTTTCATTCCATGGGAATTGGTATCTTGGTCGTAAATGGTCACATATTTTCGTTTGAAGGGTGACGACTGCAGATTGAGATGTTCCATAGTTTAATGTCTGTTTACCTAAACAGCGAAAAATAATTTCATTATATGTTCTTTTATTTTAAAATCCCTGACTCAATCATTTTAGGTGAGATAAAATCTGCTTGCTAAATTGAATTTTTGTTTAATGATGAGTGACAGATTAGACACGATGACTTTGACAGGTCAAATGATCAGTAATTACCTGCTTGCTGGTCATCATTGTAATAGAGAGAAAATGCCAGTATGTCTGCTTGGTGCCATTGACAGTATATTTATGCCATTGTAGTAACACACCAAATATTGCTTTTTGTTCCAGTTCAAGAGCTCTTTAGGTGCTTTTATGGTGTTGTTTATTAGTAGAAGGGCACAGAAAGAGCTAGCTGCAAGAATTGGACTGTTTATTAAGATCTTCTATATCGAAAATGTTTGTGCAAGTGACAGCTAGTCCTATAGGCTAATTGGGTTCTCTGGAATGGTATCAGCCACAAATGCTTCACTGAGCAATACGAAGAACGAGATGGAAAACAAAATAGAGAGAGAAAACAATGATCACTCACCATATTTTAGTCCTCTAACATCACTTGGCCAACAAAAGTCCAATGTACATGCATTATTTGCCTAGATGTGCAGGAGATGGTCCTCTTTCCCTCACAAGCTCTGAAGTTCACTCTGCGTTGACCTCCGGTTTGGGGCCCTCACCTACCTGCTTGATCACTGGCGCACTCCATCAGAAACCGGAACCGTGAAGACGAGGCTGCACTTTCAAATAAAAACCTGCACGGCTTTGTGTAAAATACCTCATCTAATGCCGTTAGACAGGTCAGACAAAAGCATCTGCTGGGGAAATAAACAGAGCAGGTTTGGGGGGGGGGGGTGCTGGCACGCAGCCAGCTTTTGTCATGTATATCGCCCGACATCTGTGCATTTCCTCTGAAAATAACATTTCCTCGATGCTGAAGGGCAAACCTACTGACTGTCAGCGGCAGATGCACAGAAACCGTTTGACCTCCTACGTCTTTTTTTCCCCAAAGTATTATGGAAACCAGCTGAAGTAGCTACACAGACACTTGAGCTACTGCATCTCTCATTTATTGATGTGCTTCGGAAAACTTCAACAGGGTAGTGAAGTGGCGCTTCCATGGCAACAGCCTAAACGACGTCCAACAAGGAGCCTGTTCAACCAATTAATTTGTGCCAGCTTTAGAAGCTAAATCACTTAACATACATTGCAATCAATGTATCCCTTTACAACTAATTCCAGATATGGGTAAAATGTGTGTAACAATAAGAAGCAGAGAGATCATTATGCATGGGAAGATCTTTTTTTGTGTACAGCTGTACCTCTGTTATTCTAACCATTAATACACACACATATATACTTCTTCTAATATTCAAAGTTCTTAACAACCAAACTCCATCATATCTCTCTGATTTGTTTCTCCCCTACGAGCCCCTCCCCCGCAGTCTTTAAGCCCCTCCCCTGGTTCCCTCTGCATCCCATCATCCAAACTCCATCTCTATGGTGACTGTGCCTTTGCCCGCTTAGCTCCTGACTCTGGATCTCCCTCCATACTGTCATTGGTCACTTGAACAAAGTCTCCCATTTCAAACCAAACTGAAAACCTTTACATTTGCTCAAGCCTATAACTGTCCTTATCCATAAAATGTTTTTGTAGCTTGTCATACCTGTTTACTATATGTTCTTTGTGAGCATTTTTGAGTTTATAAATAAAGTGTATTATTAATATTATTATGTCAAAAACAGACATGGGGTTTGCTCATTTTCAGTTGCACCGTGAGCCATAATGTTTCATAAACAGGACCTACGTTTGACAATTCGACTCCTGCCGAAGGAATGGTGAGAGTTCAGGCACCTATTTCGGCACTTCAAAGCAGCTTTCTTCTTTTCATGTTTAACAGCGCTTTCAAGAAATTAGGTCAAGTTTCCTCAGCAATTTAAAAATTTAGAGAGTACATCTTTGAAATCTAATTGAGTTGATTAGCATGTGTAAACATACATTTTGCAGGTTGTAGATGTTCTAAGCTATATATTGAAAACATACATTACACTTAACTAATTGTGACTGTAATTCCGCAGTAAGGATTTGAGAGCAAAATCTGGATAAAAAATGGCTGTTTTCATCTTGTTGACATTTCCCTAACATAAGTATAATACCAATTTATAAAATACAGCAGCCTTAACCATGTATTCTAATAAAGCTGTAGAGGGATAGAGTGTGATACTGTTTTATTGTATTATAATAATGTAATAAAACAACAATAATAATAGTAATAATAATGACAACAACGACAATAATATTGTTCTGCTACACACTCTTGTTACGTGCCTTTGGGCAAAAATAACAATAAAATGCTTCCTTAATCCGTGATCCTTAATCACTGCTAAATCAAGTTCATGTTATTTATGCCCAATTACGTGCAGTTTTTGATTAGAATTGAAAAACAGCCGATGCAGTAAATGCAAAAAGAACTTCTGAGATGTGCCACCCAATACTCCCATCATGGACCCCAAACCTTGCTTGAATGTTTTCATTCTACGTTCCAGTGTCGAGGTGCTAAACAGTTTCACATGCTACATTATGCTGCTAAATATGGAGTCACCAGCATTGTTAATTTGACAGTGATAAATCTTTCCCTCATATATGATGTTTGGACTATTTTAAATTAAGCAGTCTCAATAGATGCTTTCAGTCACTGGATGTTTCCCGCTCCATACTTGGATCAAGGCTTCCCCCTGCGCTAATCCAGTAAACGTCCACACAGCAATTTTCAAACAATATGTATCACTTCATGTATGTAAGCTAGTTCATCAATTATACAGTTGATTAGCAGGTGATCTTCTACAAAGTGACACATTGTTGCTAGGCGAGTATGTTATCATTGTAGGACCTCTCCTTGCCCTTAAATAGGCTCCCGTTTAACCACTACACCCCCGTGTGGTTAGCAGGGGTCACTGTTCAACAGATACTATAGTTTAGGTTTGTCACAACATTTTTCCATGCAAGTTTAAATCCAAATAGCATGGGGCAAATAAATATTTTAAAGGCATTTCTGAAGACATTCTGAATTACCGGTTGTCCCCTCTGTCAATGCCCTGTGTCTGTCAGTAATACATTCATTAAGCAGCAATAGCATCTAGCAGTTTAAAGACTGTTAAACCTTAACCTCTGGAATGCAGTCTCCACAATGCTAATGAAAGAAGTGCGACAAAATCCAAAAACTTCTGTTCTCTGCCATAAAGAGCCACTGATGTTTTATGCCTGATAGAAGTGCATAGACAATCAACACACTAATTCAAGTCATTTTAACTTCCAATTGAAACCACTTAAATGATTAAATTGAAGGAAATGGGATAATTACAAGGAGTTGAAATTATAGACAGTTGTAAACCAAGACGTGAATTTGATCATCACCCCATGCTTTAAAAATTAAAATCAGTTAAAAAAATAAAGCTGGAAAAATGCTGTGCCCGTCGTAATTTCTCCTGCAATGAAAAAGGATTTTAATAATGTGCCCGTGATGACAATTAATTTTTAGTGCTGTAGCATTAAACATATCAGTTATGACCACAGAATGAGTACTGTATGGAAAGATTTTACTACTGAAGCATAAAGTTGGTTTTAAAAGAGCACCATATCGATGCGTTAGCGCCATTCACCATAATGGCAGACGCTGACCAATGGACTTACATGCAAATTGTGCCTAAATGTATCTGTAGCACTCGCTGCATTTCCTCACTGCATTTCCTCACTGCATTTCTGTGCCATTCACATCTGAATACCCACTTCACAAACTGCTATTTTAACTCAAAAAGGATACTCAAGTGTATAATGGGAAACTCAGGCTTCCGCCGCCGTGAGTGACTGATGCGACGGCCGTGTTTATGACTGATACGACGCCCGTGTTTATGACTGATTCGACGGCCGTGTTTATGACTGATTCGACGGCTGTGTTTATGACTGATTTGACGGCCGTGTTTATGACGCCGCAGCATCCTGACACTGGCCTCCCCATTCATCCTTTTTCATTTATATGTTTTAGCTTGATTGTTCACTGTATGCAGGATGCTGCTGTCTACTGAACCACATCAGAAACGCATCAAAGATCTTACAGGCTGTTTACCCCAAAGCACAGGAGATGCTCTCAGGAATAATACGTTGTCAGAAGGACAATTAATTAAAATATGCATATGTAAATAAAATGTTTTTCACGCAGATTATGAGTTAAAATGTTCTTTGCCCATAACTCAAGAACTGTAGCTCTGTGAATTTCCTTTCGAGAGCCACTGATACAGAAAACAGGCTCTTACAATGTCATGATCAGCACAAGGTACCCTAACATTTGTAAGCAGTAGTTCCTGGGCGCCATAACAAAACGGTCCTGCCAACAGATACGGGAAACTGCAGTGTTACATATCCGCATGGTCAGGCGGAGCCGGGAATCTGTCAAGGTCAGCAAACACGTACAGCGAGAGGAGAGGAGCTTGTCAAAGCGGTGGGGTGGGTCGGGTGGGTCGGGTGGCTGCAGAGGCGAAAGAGAAAAACGCTCTAAATGTGAAAGCGGGGACGGCACTCGCTGTACCACGCGGGACGTGGCAGCTGGGGTCACTGAAGGCTTCGGAGCAAATCCAACATGGTGTTTGGTCCTTGGAGACCCGAGAACCGGGTTGGGAAATGCCTCCTTCAGTATACATACGGCATGAGGCTCTATATGGACCGCCCCAGTATTTTACTGAGTAACCCAACAGCCGACCTCCATGAATGTACCTTTATCACTTTCTACGCCATGGAAAGCGGCAATCAGACAGACGCCAGCAAGAACTGGCTGTTAATGCGCGCGACTCGAGCTAACGCAAACATTTACTGCACACCTGTGTAGGGAAATACTTTTTAGACATGCTTCCAGGACTGTGCTTGAAAAGAAACACATAGTACAAGAAAAACAAAACAGTATAAAAGTTTAAAATAAATACAATTTAAATAACAATAAAAATAAAATGACTCGACTCTAATACATCACAGAGGTTTCTGGTTGCTCTGATACAAACTTCATGTTACGTTATATTTTAAAACTGGAAATAATCTCATTAACACTATCAGAATTAATACTAGAAAAACAATAAAGTCACACCTTGCTGTAGATTTACACATTTTAAATGTTTTTTTTTTTTTTTGGTAATGAGCGCTAGAAACACCTGCCAGGTGAGGTTCACCAGACCCTGGCAGCCTGGTGTAACGCAGCTCTGAGCCCCTGCACAGCCGTTCTCCTCCCCTCTGAGCCTCTGCACAGCCGTTCTCCTCCCCTCTGAGCTTCTGCACAGCCGTTCTCCTCCCCTATGAGCCTCTGCACAGCCGTTCTCCTCCCCTCTGCACAGCCGTTCTCCTCTCCTCTGAGCCTCTGCACAGCCGTTCTCCTCCCCTATGAGCCTCTGCACAGCCGTTCTCCTCCCCTATGAGCCTCTGCACAGCCATTCTCCTCTCCTCTGAGTCTCTGCACAGCCGTTCTCCTCCCCTATGAGCCTCTGCACAGCCGTTCTCCTCCCCTCTGCACAGCCGTTCTCCTCCCCTCTGAGCCTCTGCACAGGCGTTCTCCTCCCCTCTGACCCTCTGCACAGCCGTTCTCCTCCCCTCTGAACCTCTGCACAGCCGTTCCCCTCCCCTCTGAGCCTCTGCACAGCCGTTCTCCTCCCCTCTGAGCCTCTGCACAGCCGTTCTCCTCCCCTCTGAGCCTCTGCACAGCCGTTCTCCTCCCCGTCTTCAATATTATCAGCTTACAGCAAGGTTACGCTGGTCAATGGCTCCGCAAGCCCGGATCCACGTTTAAAAGGATTGTCAACGATCAATCTGCAAAGATGGGTCTTTAAACCTCGCAAGAATGACACCGCAGGTGACGCCGAAGCCGTGAGGACAGAATAGATTTACAAATGGCAGTCGTTTACTGTGGTGTGAGCCAGCACCAATGACTCTGTGACTAAAGGACGCGGGGAGCATGGGGACCTAACGATGCCTAATAAATGAGACGGGAGCCTCACTGCTGCACCTTAACGTTGCTATGTGTCCTGTGCTTTACCGCGCAGAGCCAGCAGGAGGCACTCTATCAATGGCAATTCGCTGGCTTTCTAAAGCACATCCAATTATTGATTTTTTTGCATCCTAGTTCCTTTCCCAGGCTATTTTGAGTCACCAAAATAAGCTGTGAGGGAAGCACTCTCTCACACTGAGCCCGCGTTAGGGTCACACGCGCCCCGCCAAGGCCTCCCCTGCCTCTGGAGAAATGCGATGGGATATTTTTGCCCTCTGAGCCACGCCACTGCCGACTCGTCGCATCCATCCACGTTTCGCTGTGGTGTTAGAGCGCTAAAAGTGGAGTGCCCCGACAGCCGAGCTCTGTGAAGGTATCCTTCTCGCTTTCTACCCCGTAGAACGGGCGAATCGGACCAACGCCGACGAGGACTGGCTGCTCACAGGCACAACTCCAGCTTTTCAGGCTTTGTGTATCACACACGCAGACATTTACTGCACACCTGTGTAGGGAAGTACTTCTTCCGCATGCTTCCAGGACTGTACTTGAAAAGAAACACATAGTAAGGAAAAACAAAACAGTATAAAAGGTTAAAATAAATAAAATAAAAATAAGAATAACAATAAAATGACTTCAAAATAGACAATAACAATAGAAGGCAAGGACAATGTTGTAAAAGGATGTTCAGCAAGTCGGATGGAACACATCTCTCCAAATATTTAGATGTGTTCACATTGTCTCCCGTAAAATACGGCCTTAGTGACTCCATGGCTGTGGTCTTGATGTGCAGTGAATGTGTGGGGCAGCACAGAGGGTGGAAGGGGGCTTGTTAGCTAAAGGAGCCCTCGTTCATTATATGTGCGACCCGAGACTCTACACGGCGGCCCTGGTGTTTTACTAAGTAATGAAAGTAAAGGAATGGGCCGATTTGGACTGATCTGAGGCTCTGTGATACCACACACTGCATGTTAGATGCTTGGCCTTTACAGTGGTAGAGGCAGGCCAGCAGATGCCGGCCATGAAGGATGTGACCCCCGTGCTGCCAGCTTCAGCGTTATTGCATGACACTGCTTGACCTGTGCTGTGTAAATAAAATGGCAGGCCTGCAGAAGCTCTCTGCCTGCTCTTGTGGTAACTGCCTGCGCTAGAGGCACTGTGAGACGCCTGCACGAGGCACTGCGGGACACCTGCATGAGGCACTGCGGGACGCCTGCGCGAGAGGCACTGCGAGATGCCTACATGAGGCACTGCGAGACGCCCGCGCTAGAGGCACTGCGAGATGCCTACGCTAGAGGCACTGCAAGACGCCTGCACGAGGCACTGCGGGACGCCTACGCGAGAGGCACTGCGAGATGCCTACATGAGGCACTGCGAGACGCCTGCGCTAGAGGCACTGCGAGATGCCTACGCTAGAGGCACTGCAAGACGCCTGCATGAGGCACTGCGGGACGCCTGCGCGAGAGGCACTGTGAGACGCCTGCGCTAGAGGCACTGCGAGACGCCTATGCTAGAGGCACTGCGAGACACCTACGCTAGAGGCACTGCGAGACGCCTACGCTAGAGGCACTGCGGGACGCCTACGCTAGAGGCACTGCGGGACGTCTGCGCAAGGGGCACTGCGGGACGCCTGCGCTAGAGGCACTGCGAGACGCCTGCATGAGGCACTGCGAGACGCCTACGCTAGAGGCACTGCGAGACGCCTACGCTAGAGGCACTGCGAGATGCCTATGCTAGAGGCACTGCGAGACGCCTGCATGAGGCACTGTGGGACGCCAGGTCCAGCTCAGCTAGGAGGTGGAAAGTGAGGAACAACAAAAACAGACGATTCATTTTTTTTAACACCAAATATAAGTGTGTTATTTGTTTTGTTGGTGCTATAGCTTTCGTTTATGTCCACCATGCTTTAGCTGGCTGACTTGTGGTTAAGTAACACTGGACATTGGGTTAAGCCTTAAATATATTTAGCTTTTAAATTTATGCAATACAGCAAACTGCAGGAAATAAAGGAAACAGAGCAAACTCGGAAATACCAAGAAAAATCATAAAACACTTAATAAACCCATAGATATATATTTCAACAAGGACACTTGCAAATGAGAATAAACAAAATAAAAAGCTAAAAAAAAGTTTTAATAATAATTAGATGAATATGGAATTAAATAATTCCTAAGTAAGGAATGTTATATGAAATTAATATACATTATATAGGGCTATTATTATTATTATTTAAAGCAACTATAAAGATCAGAGCAGCATGATGATACAGTGGTTAGCACTGTTGCCTCACACATCTGGGCCCAGCGTTCGCGTCCCCGCCATGGCTCCATGTGTGTGGAGTTTGCATGTTCTTCCCGTGTCATCATGGGGTGTCTTCTAAGTGCTTGGGTTCCCCCCCCCCCACAGTCCAAAAACATGTTAAGGCTAATTGAGGTTGCTGAATGGCCCATAACTGTGTGTGTGTGTGCATTGTGGTGGGCTTCACGTGTGACCCCCGGGAGTCTGAATGCCTGAGTATTGCACCAGATGTGTGAGAATTGGAAACCCTGACATGATCCGAATCAACACTCATCCAAAATATCATGGTTAAAAAGAGAAAGATGAAACAAAAGACTCACCATCTCTCTGAAAAAAGATCCTTCCTTAAAATCTCCTTTACTTCCTAATGGAAATATTCATACTCACTGGAATGCCTGGCAGAGTCTATTAAGCATTATTAATTTGCTCCACTGTTTGTGAATAAAAATGGTTCATGTTTCAGTAGGTTTTGTGGCCGATTTTTTCATTTTAATTGATTATTATTTTTTTTATATCCTGAGTTTTCTGTGACCTGAAGCTGCTGCATAACCATAAAAACCCCACATTTGCTCTAAAGAGGTGACAGTGCTCATCGACTGCAGCAGCTTATCAGTGTTGCTGTCGCACCAGTTGTCGCTGTAGTCGTTATAATGATAATACAAGCTAGCTTGCTGATTTTGGTCAGTTGGCTGGAGTGAGATTTTCAATCTGAGACAAGTCTGCACACGCATTTACATGTGTGTCACAGTTTTATTACTTCGTAAATGCAGGGTTTGTAAACTGCCCGACGCCGTTGATGTAGCTAATTTTAGGTCAATAATGGAATAATACAGATTTGCCGTAAGATTGCGTGTCTGAAAGCGTGAGTGTCATGCCAGATGCGTGAGAGCTGGCAGCCCTGATAATAATGACGACGGCGATGATGATGATGATGAGTTCCTGCATCACTTCCTTCCATAAATCACATCAGCCATTGCTAAGTGCAAGGCTAAGGGCATGCTACGCCTTGCCAGGGGTTAGTGTGTTAGCTACAAACCGTGTTTTTATAGGCGTGGTGGTGCACACTCATTCTATTATATCAAACTTACCCACGTCACCTATTATCAATCAGGAGAATGCATGTAATTCATAATGCTACTATTGGACGTGGTTTCACCTGGGGAATAAAGGCCGGCATCGCCCTGGTCGTGTCACTTTGTAGCGAGCGCCAGCATTTTATTTGCAGCATTGTAGCATTGTTAGCCATCAAGTTTTACAGTTTTACAATCACAGAACAATTTGGGCTCGTTGGTGTGCGACAATGGGCATCTAACCACCCGGATGCTAAATTTAAGTGATTATGAGATAAAAATATGCAGTAATTTGCAGGGCCAGCCTGCCCTGTAGGCAACGAAGGCGATCGCCTAAGCTCATTTAATTAGGGGATGCAAAGGAACCAGTGAAAAAATCAGAAGAAATATCTCTGGTTGCATTCTGTGACGTTACAGACATTTACACTAGTTTTAATATTTCATTACTTTTCTTGTAAAACAGACGCGATGTAATTGGCAGCCAGATTCATTGTGATTCCAAAATGTTTTTAATATAAATGAACTGGGGGGGGCAGGGGGAGCTCAGCAGGATCTAATGCCGGACATGTTTATAATACAGAAAATTCCTGGACACCCCACCCCCCTCAAAAGAAAGACTCCTTCCGTGAATGAAAAAATGTGTGTTTGTTATGAATGTCACGAAGCCTGGAACGCGTAAACTTCGCCTAAACTGTCAGGTATGTCATTGAAAACATTCCAGCACTCTTTTCACGGGTGTTGCTGTAGTCTACAGGGGTGGATGTCTCAGGTTTAGCAAAGCCCGCATTTGCAGGTGGGGGGAGAGCTTTTTGCCCTTTTTCTTGAGAGCTACCTATCTATCATGCAGCAGAACTACTAGACAAACACGCACGGGGATTGGACGGCTCACAGTGGGGGGGCTGGAGAAGCCGCTTATCTGTTCTCAGGCTGACAGGAAGATCCCTGTGGTCCTGGTATCACCTTGTCCAAACCTGGGGAGGGGGAGCGAGTGTGGCGGGGGCTGGGGGCTTTGACAGTAGGTGGATGCTGTAACAGAACATGTAATAGCAGCACGGCGAAATAACCGTGCATGGATATCAGCTCTGAGGTTATAATAATAATAATAATAATAATAATAATAATAATAATCATGATAATAATAATAATAATAAAGCTGTTTTATCTGAAAAAGTCTTTAAGGATCCAATTAGGCTCAGGTTATCTGCAGGGCAACATTCAAACTTACGCTGTTAGTGTCAACCGCAGAGGGAAAAAAATGTATTTTACATTTCAAAGGTGTTCATACTCTGTACTCCAAGCCTTCATTTCAAAAGCTTGGGTAATTTGACAAGACACCTCTGTCTTGTTTTCATGGCCCCGTGGAATTCAGTGCTGTATCTTTGACCATCTCTCGGCACACGGGGGCCAAGTAGACGCAGACAGACCCTGGCGGCTGACAGACCCGCGTCGGCCAGTGCGGAGTTCCCCTTCACTGCACAACTGCATCATCACAGACCCGCGTCGGCCAGTGCGGAGTTCCCCTTCACTGCACACCTGCATCATCACAGATACACTATGTGTGTGTGTGTGAGGATTAGGTTTATATGACATTGTGGGGACCAATTGTCCCCCACAATGTGATAAAAACCTGTTATTTTGATGTTGTTGAGACCATTTATTCAGGTCCCCACAAACATATAATTACAAACCTGAGTTTCTGTGTGTGCGTGCGTGGGTGTGTGTGCATGTTTGTATGTGTGTGTCTGTGTGTCCATGTGTATCTGTGTGTGTCTGTATCCATTTCTTTATAAACCTGATCCTGTGCATATCAGGTTTATATAGAAAACAATACATCTTTTCATATTTTTATGTATATATAACCCACAAAATCTGTATGAATTTAATAAAATTCTTAATAATACATATTGAATCATTGTGGATCACTGGTATGGATCACTGGTATGGATCACTGGTACAGTACCATGAGGCTCACTTCAGCCACATGTTTGATAATCTATGATATATAACATCGCCACTGCATATCATTGTTCCTCCGGCTTCGTGCTCCGAATCAAGATGAAAACGGCCGGCGATGAGAAATAAAACTGAGGTCATTAAATATCACATTGGGCTGAGATTATGAGCAATCTTTAATTTTGGCGGCTAATCTATTGGAGCAGTCATTGTTGCATTCTAATTTTGTTTGTGCTGTTACTAGGCACCTGGTCTTTCACTAGAAACTTGGGTATAATGTAACAAACCATCCAGTTGTAGGTCATTATCATATCTTCTAAAAGGCGTATGAGATTTACATTATATGGAGGAGTATCACAGTACTGAAGACTTTACTTATTTTAGTAAGGGTAGGCATCCTGGTCATGGGAGCTTGTCACTGGTGACTGACCTTTATGAATTAGTAGGAAGTATTTACATTAGCATTAAACAATGTGAATATCAAAAAGCAACTTTCTAATTTTTATTTATAAAAAATTCAACGTTGCTTTCATTGCCAGTATCATCACTATCTTTAATTATACTCACGTACACGGACCATTATTGCTGGAAATAGTTTTTTTCAAATACTGGGTCTCATTTTTCCACCTGTATGTATGCTGGTGCCTCGACTACTTTAGTTTTTTCCCCCCATTATATAAATAAGAAAACAGTTCAATGTCAGCTGTTTCCACATGATTAAAAGACCTTCCAGATGCGTGACTGAATCGCATTTGCATTCACTATTTAGTCACTAAGAGGACCTAGAATGAATGCTTCAGTTAATGACTATATTGTTTTTCAGAAACTAGTTTCAATGCTCCGGTGAAATATTTATATTTTTTTAAAGCTATATCATGTTTCACATGATGAAATCCAGACTTTGTTAACATAAAATAGTAATCCATTCCAGAATTCCAAGTCACATAGTAAATTATAACTGATTTGTAAAAATAAAAAAAAAAAGCTAAACACAAAACTAACTAAATTATTTCTATTATGTTTACCAGTAAATATTTCAGCACTTCTATAGTACATAACTGTATTTTTATGCCATGCGGTAATTTAATTTTCGGGGGCATTTTTGTATATATGGCAGAAACTATTTTCTGTGTTTTTGAGTTGTTTTGTTTTACCTGGTTTTGGCTTATGTACTTGACTTACAAAGAAATGATCTTGTCTACTAAATACTGGGTGAGAAATAATTACATTTCTTATTAATTACATTTTTTCTTTCAAATCCATCCATTTTCTTTCAAATCCATTCATTTTCCCCACTCCATTTTGGGCAGGGTTGCAAGGGTTATTTAAATCATATTTTCTTTTTCTTGACAAGGGATCATTTGTTAGTTTTTGTAGCAATCCCACCCCCTCCCACCCCCCCGAAATATACCCACGTAGCCTACAGTACTGTTGTGTACAGTAAAATATAGTGCCATTACTGAGAATTTATTGAGAATAACCTTACAGTCTCACCAATTGTGGGATTCTTGTGGCTCTTCAGAGTGCTATCTTTGCACAATTTCACACAATTACATGCTCCTGTTATTGTGTAACCCCAAGTGCATTTAATGTTTCAAAGTCGTAAAAGGCAGGAATGTGAGGATAGTGAATATATTTCTTTTCATTTTAGGGTTTCTTGTGTTATGCACTTAAAAATGTGCAACATTTACTATCACAAGAAAGAAATACATCAAGTGAAATCTATCTGTAAAGGTTGAACATATTGAACTGTAGAAAGCTGTTCAGCGGCCAGGGAACTGTCCTTTGGTTGCAGCTAAATGTTGTGCCCATTGAAGTTGTACACAACGCTTGCAGACCTTACCTGAGATACACCGAAAAACAGAATGTGCTATTTTGTTGCTCACGCTTTTGATGGAAAGTGATTCCCCGGCTGCAAACGCTTCCCACGTTAGGCTCTGAGCTGATCTTGTGTTTGTAGGTTCTCCGGAACCTTCTGCCCCGCAAAGCAAACAGCCCGTGAAATATGTGTAGTCATTATGACATCATTAATCAGTGTCATGGCGACGTCTGTGGAGCACGGCGAGGCGCAGCGCCGCCATTGTCCAGATCGCCAGCACTTATCTTTTCAGCGCTCTGTCTTTCTGTCACAAACCCCTGTCATCTTTTGGCCTCCAGACATTTAAAATAGCTGTCGAAAATCCATTTGCATAAAACATGGTCTCAGACAGTTTCAAGCCTTTCCGTTCCATTATCTGTTTGCTGGTCAGTCGCCTTATTTTTGAAGTGCCATCACTTTCTTATTTCATCAGTAATCTTCAGGCATGGGTTTCCTGATTAAAGCCGTATCTGTAATACGAGTCTGGTTCTTATTACATTATGCTGCATTAGGAAACCAATCACAGTTCTATTACCAGACTTAAAATTTCTGTGCTTGCTGAATACAGGAAATACTGACACCAAGACTCATTACTGCATGCGTGCGGAATGAGTACCATTTTTTCTGTAGCTGTACAATGTATTTGTAATGGATCAAATCTAGAGGGAATTTGCAAAATTGTGAAAACAGCAGAGTAAAAGCCCAGTACATTAATACAGGATGTTTGAAACAGGCCTGCCACATGGATATATAAAGATTATTTAAATCAGAGAAGCAATACTCAGAGAATGAATAGCAGTCAAACAAATACATAAGTGTGTACCCTCAATTAAACCTTAAGAAGAATCACGCAGGGGATGAAGGAGATGATTCTCTCTTCTCTCTCGCTTTCTTGTGTCTCAGAACACCGCTCTCTTTCCATTACGCACATTTCAGCCAATGCTGTTTATGCTTAGCTGGGTGGCATCAATGAAACTGCAGGCAGCCTTTGAGGGTGTCCCAGGCAGCCCCCCCCCCCCTCCCCATCTGATCAAGAAAGAATCATGAGTGCCCTCGTTAACATTAAAAGCTGAACAATAAAATGGTCGTGGGCTTGGGCTTACTTTCAGTATTTCAAATGCATTTTTTAAAGGAACAAAGCGTGCAGATTGGCCCAGATATAGATTCATGCCTAGTTAAAGTAAGATGTCAGAATCATGTTGATTGATGTCAGATGCGAGTTATGCTCATCGTTAACTCCTATTATCTCCTGAGCCGCGATTTGCTCTGATCTCTACATAACAACATTCATCCCTCCAGTCCGAATGTAAATGTACATTACTGCTGTGATCAAAGTGATTAGGTCTGATCACTCTCTGGCTACACACACATGAGGATGCATCACAATGAAACACCGGCGTCAAATAAAACCGCAGAGTTCCACGTAGGTAGGAAGTTCTTTGAAGTCTGATGCCAGCAGAACAACATCTCCAGTGCTGGTTGGGCACGATTTCTAAAAAACTCGCGTCTTCATTTTTGTATGCATTCGATGCAAGGAAGACTGACTTTTAAGTGTGGATGTTTTAGTTGAATGTGTGATTTTCACACAGCTAAAAATATACCAGTGCAAAGGCATTATATTTCATGCTTATGCATGAATAATCCTTAGGTCTTGTCTGTTTTATCTGACCACCCATTATTCAGGAGGAAAAAACCCCCATGTTTAAGATGCCAGGAGAAAAGCCTTTTTTTAGGTTAGTGTCTAGAAGCATCGCGGTGAACGACTGAACCTGACCGAAATGTTCTGCTAAATGACTGTCGTATCACACACCCGATTCACATTAAACCCATTATCTGTGGCCGCCCAGCTTTTCAGATCCTGCATTTTTCATCGCAGTGACACACATCGCAGTGACACACATCGCAGTGACACACATCACAGATGACGGAGCCACTGCGTTTCCAGCCCACATTTTCCACCAAAAAAACCCAAAATTATTGGGAGGCGTAGAAGAGAAACATGCATGTGACACCAGAGCTGAGTATATACAGCTCGATAGTGTCTGACCGAGGGGGGGTCGGGGGTACCCATGTGTTTCCCATAAGTGTGGTATCATGAGCTTCCAATGTTAGGCCAAACCAGTCTACTGCAGAGATAAAAATGTGCTTGTGAAATTGTGATTTCGGTTTGACTTGTTGGTAAAGGTTGCCGTAAGATGTAAGAAGGCACAACAAATGCCCCCCCCCCCCACACCCCATGATCAGTGATCATTTTTGGCCTCACGTTTGCATTTCTCAACTGCAGAGGAAACATTTCTGAGGTGCGGTTGCCTCTGACTGAGGTACTGGCCATGTGTAGCTCTGCCACTGTCATCACCGCCTGCATTACAAACACTGCGAAATCCTTACATATCTTATGTGTTGATGTTGTCATACCTTGATTTTATTTTTTTTTGCACTTGTCCTCGTCTATCTCCGCACTTCATGTATATAAGTAGCACTGCAGTCCTGGAGAACTTATTTTGTGTCGCTGCATGTTGTTTAACTGTATATAGTTGGTGTGACAATAAAGCCGCACTTAACTTGAGTTGACATGCAGAGCACATGTGTGTAGGTACACATACGTACTGTATTGTGTTTATTAGCTGGGATTGCCAGCGTGCTATGGAAGTGCATCGTGTGACAGGTCAACTAATGTCATCGGCCTTACGCAACATTTCCGGCAACAAGACACTAACTTATCACGAGTATTCCCTGGAAAGGATTATGTAACACATCCAAATGTTTTTGTAGTGTGTTTTCTTACTTGACATATTTAAATGCCATGAACCAAAACTTATGTGATTTGTATTATATATGTATATATGTGTGTGTGTATATATCTATATGTATATATATAGTCAGTGGAACTTTTTTCCCAGTGGTGTGCAAGTTTTTCATTATGCACTGATAATTCGTAAAGTCAGAAATCACCAATGAGAAGGCAGGGCTGCGAGTCATCCAGAGGCCAGCGCAGTGCTCTTCCAGTGCTTTCTGACGGCTTTAGAACTCCGCCTCGCCTCGGCACACAGCCTTAACATCCCTTTCCTTACTTTCCCTCTTACATCCTGCCCGTAATTAGCTCTCGAACCTCTTTTCTTTTCTGTGAGGACGCCCGTAAGCTTTTGCAGATACACAGGGCTCCTCAAAATAATCAAGTAAATTATATCACTTCTAAACACACATTAAGGAAAGAGTAAATGGGCCATTTACATTATAATGCACATCATTTACTAACTATAATTCTAATCAGGTTTGCACAAATATAAATGCTGATGACTGAATTCCCAGTGTCCCATTAGGTTTCATCAAGTTACGATGAACACCATTTACGCCCCTCGTTATTTTTGGTGCACAGCATATTGCCAACAGTCTTCAGGATCTGCATCTGTTATCTTGACACAGTGATTGTAATAGTCTAATGTGTTACATTAAGCATAACAAATCTATCTAGCTATCTGCGTCAATGTACTGAAAGACATGTCTCCTACTCCCAGAACCACCCGCCCGATACACAAACACTCACATAGAGCGGGGGGGGGGGGGGGGACACAGAGTTTAAGTTTCAGCACACAGGACAGCCGAGGGAGTATGAGAAGTTCATTTAGATTTATCAAGAAAAAATCAAGAACGCAGAATAAAGCAACCGAATCTCCGCTGGGACCTTTTTCAGCTCCTTCATTTGCATAAAGGTCCGCACATCAAACGCGGAGATGCCCTTTTTAAAATATTAATGTGTAGCTTGTTTCAAACTCCCTCACTGACTTGTGCCACCTTTTATCAAAGGCAAAGGGAGAGTGAGAATGAGCCAGAGAGAGGCGTGTGTGTGTGTGTGTGGGGGGGGGGGTCTCTGTCTTTTTTTTTTTTTTCCGATGTCCCACTTTTTCTGCCATTTTTATTGGTCAGCTCATCAGTGCTTCTGCCTTTGGGCTTGACGGCCAGCGTTTGAAAGCCTTTCCTTCTTCCTATAGACTGCAAGCGCCTTATCTCCCCTGAGGAAATTAGGCTTACCAGCATAATTTACACTTTGGAGTGAGTACAAATATATTTAAAGACCGTGGTAATGCACGGATGATAACCCTGCATAGGAGAATTAAAGTGCTGTGCAGGCAGTGTCTAGGGCAGCAGGCGGGGTCCTGGGGAGGCACGTTTCGCAGATGGAGCTCCGTGCCACTTTGCTGTCGTCTATTGCTCTTTATATTGCTTTGCTCTTACATTACCGTTACTGTTATTTACTGTCCTTTTGCTGCACTGCTATATTTTTTCCTATTGCCAACTCATCCTAATGCTGTAGATCTTGTTACCTACAGAATGGAGATGCCATGTGTTTAAGAATTCTAGCGGCAAATAAACCTCTCTTGGCTCCTGATTCTTGTCTCCTCACCTTTGCAGACCAAGCTTCTTGATGTACTACAGCTAGTCAAAAAGAAACACACACATCTGGATTTGTTTTGCTGGGAGAGGAATTTTCCACTTTGAAAAATCTTCGTGATATTTTTCGCGTGTATCGAGGCTGCTGCCGGTGCAGAGTGAGTGGCCAATTTGGGGTCTGAATCCTTCCCCCAGCTCTGTATGTGTGTGCGTGGAGTTTGCATGCTCTCCGCATACCGGTGTGGGTCTCCTCAAGCAGTGCGTGTCCGTGATGGGCTGGCATCCCATCCAGGCTGCACCCCAGCCCAGTGCCCTGTGATGGACTGGCATCCAGGATATCTCCTACCTCGCCATGAACCTGTTCTGGATAAGGGGTCATGCAAAAATGGATGGATTAGAAAGAAAGAAAATGGTCCCATTATGTTTACCTGTAATGTTTTTGCCAAAATTAAGGTCCTACTCTGCATTTTAAATAAACTGATGTGCTTTATTTCAGTTTGTTGTTTTTTACTATTTCTGATATTAGTTTTGTTATTATTTTTCCAGCAGTAGAGTATAATACTCTGTTACTGCATAGATGAGACAATACTGTTGCACACTCTGTGTGTGTGTGTGGGTGTGTGTGAGGATGAGGGAGCGTGTACTCAGTACGCTACAGGGATCCGATTTAGTGCTGTTTTTTTTTTCCAACAAATGTTCTGAAAGAAATTGTAATTTATCAAATTTCACAGTTACACACCCCATGTGCTCCTCATAAGTAATTCTCATAGCATTTATCATAATATCAGAGTAATATTATGCCATTTATCAAAGGTAATTGTGGTTTGGAATATTCCTTCAAATTGAATAATATCAGAGAAAAAAAAAGTTTATATTGAATTCAGATTTCATATTGATGAGAGCTTCTCCAGAAGTAAACAAAGCAAAGCAATACATAATAACAATGCCAAGCCTCAAAGCTCAAAACCTTCAGTAGTATTTTATTAAAGAAATAATAAGTCACAGAATCTATTCCAGAGTTGTTCCTGTTACCTGGCACACTCATGCATTACACATGCTGTATCCTTTTTCCTTGTGCTCTTCGCCAGTCGCCCTCCATTCTGCTGCTTTCGGGATGCACGGCACTGCAGGGCCACTGTTAGCGTGTCGCCACTCTGTTTGTTCACGGTTTCATTTCAGATCTGTCCCGTCGCCGTGTCGCGACGCATGTGGCCTGGTCTCTGATGGATTTGCCGTTCCCCGCTATAGGTAAATCCGGTGCAACATTTCTCAGAAAAACTCCTTAATATTTCTGACAGGGTAAACAAGGTGCGTGTGCGTGCATTTATAAACATCAGACCTGAACAGATTTTACTCAGATGCGCTCAGAACGGATTCGGTTTGGGCTGAGGAGCTATAAGGAACCATAAGGCTTGTTTGAATTGGAGCAACAATTGGGCTTCACAGTAAAAATCAGACGGTGTGAGAGTCAGTATCCTATGTAGTCAACGCGCCGGCTTTCTAAACAGGACACAAAGCCACAGAGATAGGAAAGGTTGTATAGTTTAGTATTCATTGTGCTTTTTAAAAATATTGCTTATGTATTATGTAATATATTTCTCAAATGCATAACGCCAAAAATGAAAGGAATATACATAAGTGAAATGGCTCCCTTCACGCATTTATAGAACAAACCCATCCACTGGGATTTAAATCCTGCCCGTTCTTTCTGTGACCGTGTGGCTCATCCTCCATTTCTGACATCTCACTGTTTGGCCGCGTGCCAACAACCGCAATATGCATGTTATTATATTTTTATCAGATGCATTATGTCACATAAATGAGAGGGAAAACAGAAAATCCTCCCAAAGGTCTTCACCGGCTTCTATACTCTATTCATTTTTTTGTGGCAGGAGTTCAAATGAAATTCACCGTAAAGGATCGGAGGCAACAAATGCCTTTTGAATTAAAGGTTAATGTTCCACCGCGTGCCGTCGCCAGCGTTTCAGAGCAATCAATATACGATGCTAATCTCTCCTGGATGTTTATTATTATATTTGCAGTCATTTATATCTGCACATCGAGCTGAAGGTACTGCTGATGCAAGTAACAACACCCAGCTAAAAATAAAAGCGAATATTAAAAATTAATCATGTCACATGTAATAACTCATGCGGGATTGGCATGAAAAGCACGTACAGAGAACCATGCACACCAGCCTTAAACTACTGAATACTACTACTACTGATAATAAGTATAATAATTATTATTAAATCATAATAATAATGCATATTATTATTATTATTAGTGAAAACAACAAGGGACAGCATGGTAATACGGTGGTTAGCACTGTGGTCTCACACCTTGGGGCCCTGTGCTCGAGCCTCCACCAGGGTTCCGTGTGTGTGGGTTTCCTCTGGGTACTCTGGTCACCCCCCCAGTCCAAAAACATGCTGAGGCTAATTGGAGTTACCAAATTGCCCACAGGTGTGCCAGTGTGAGTGAACAGTGTGCCAGTGTGCCCTGTGATGGGTTGGCACCCCATCCTGGGTTGTTCCCTTTCTTGTGCCCATAGAGCTCCTGGTTTCCCTGAGTGGGACAAGCTGTTACACAAAATGGGTGGATTAATAATGCATTTTCTATACCTGCTTATTCAACTCAGGGTCACTGATCCAGAGCCTGTCCCAGGACAGGGTGCCAACTCTTTGCAGAATAATAATAATAATAATAATAATAATAATAATAATAATAATAACAATATGGTATAATTAATTACAGTAATAGTTGGACAAAAGAAGTCCAGTGAAATATGCTTGTCCACACTTTTGGGACTTTGCCCCCCTACCTTTCTTTGTGTCCTTTCTCTGGCCATCGATGTCTTTTCCCCTCCAGTTCTATTCCATTAACACTAAATGAAAATGTCCTGGCCACCAGCCAACGTCCCATTCAATTTTAAAAGGTAATCTTTAAAAGGTAATTTGTGAATTCCTAAATCAGCCTTTTAACTGACTTTTAACGAGTTAATATAACTAGTTTGGTTTAATGAAGAAATCACCATCATTCGAATCCAACATAGTTCAGCTCTTTACATTCCCCCAAGCCAGAGTTTGCCTTTACATTCTGTGAATCTCCATATGTGTCCGATACACAGCCAGGGGAGAGACGCCATTGGCATAATGTTGGCGAATATGTACTTCTATAGTTTGCATTAAACAGCAGGCAGGCTGGCAAAGGCTGACAGTATTTACTTTATCCTGGCCGTCAGCACTGGCGGTCACTGTTTCAGAGTAAATGGGTTAGAAATATCGGAGCGGGCGCTGATCAGGTAACAAACGCACTGAAAAATCACCCCAATTATAAGTTTATCGCAAGACTTATCAGAAGTTAATGAACTGCCTGAAATGTGGTCTTCGCCGTGCAATAGGCTGGGGACCACAGCGGCTACGCAAGTTTAATTGAGGTAATATAGTATCGATTTTCTCCCCTTTTCTGCGCTGCTTTTACAGCTGCTACGCTTCGGGCATGCGAGTGACTAAACAGTAACAAGCGCTATGCTTTACTGAGTACCGTGTCACTGGTAATGACCTAATTACCTGCATGATAAACAGCCTCTTCTGGTCATTTGTCACATGGTTTCTAAACCCAGCAGATGCTGTTTGGACTTTAAGCAAACTACGGTGTACCGAAAAATGCGTTCGGATCGGCAGATGAGCGACGAAGCAATAAATAAATAAAGTAGCTATATAAAAGCAATGCTAAAATGCAAAGGGCATTACAATGGCTCAACCTGAACTTTAAAGCGTAACTTTCCCCGCCCCTTCCGAATCTCCAGTACAATATATACTTTTTCTGTCATCTTGTACAATCGCTGCTAAATATGGTGTCACATTTCATCTTATTTTGTAGGTAAACTCTGTCCCTTATTATTGTTATTTTTTGCCTCTAGTGAATATTGCCTTTGTCGCCTTAAAAAGGACAATTTAGAGAGTATTTCTCTAAGTTCTTAACCAATATCCAACCATTTTTTGGATTATTCACTTCCCTTCTCTACATACGAGCAGACCTAAAGGAACCAGGGTTTAATTTATGTCTATAATATTAAGAAAATAATTGACCTTCAAAACGAAATGAGAACAGGCGTGCGATCAGACTAACAGACATTTTGAAGCTCTATTTATAGTTAATAGGTCTATAGGAGTTAAAATATCCTTGCATGAATTACATTTTATAGAGCACAAACAGTGTCTTTGAAAATTAGAAAACCAGCATATCAGTAAGTGCAATAAAGCCAAATTTCCTTCTGTAACGTAGTAAAAAGTTTTGTAAAAAAAATATTGAATAAATGAATGAATATGCAACAAATTACCTTTCCCGTTTGCTTCAGTTACTTGTCTGCTATGACTTTTATGCCAACAAAGGTCAAAGAGAAGTCTGGTCAAACACATTTATTAATAGTCTCATCGCAAGACACATTTAATCACTGCTGGGGCTGAACTCTTTCAACAGGTTCTGCCCTGACGGGGGGGGGGGAGCTTGAGGAGCCGAGAACCAGACGTGAAAATCTATTTCCGCATCCAGTAGAATCTGTGACCTCCTCAGAGAGCCGGAAATCTGAGCTTCCTCTGCATTCCCAGCGTCGGCGGCCTTTCGAGTTCCTCGGGGGCTTCCTCATCATAGCTGCAGACCAAAAAATGGAGGTCAGGGAATGCAAGGGAGAATTAAGGGAGCAGACTGACGGAGGAGCCTCAAAGCGCCGTTGAGGGCTTTGACATTTTGCATTGCTTTGCTTTTGATGGACAGTACGGAGCCTCAGCGGGTAGCTGTGTGATCCTGGGCTGTAATCGGGCTCCTTCTCAGTTCTTATCACTTCCTGTACATCTTCCTATGTCTTCACTGGATCCTCCGACTCCCTCCTACAATCCAAAGACAAAGTTTCCTGGTGAATCGGTGACTGAAATGACACTTAATTTGCCATTTGCGAAAGGCCAAGTACATCGGAATGTTTCTTTTTACATTTCCCATCATGCTCTGCCGTGAGACTCAGATGTGATGGTAGAAGTGAGACTCAGGGTCTAAACACAGGGTCAGCTATTTATCTGCTGCCCCTGAAGCACTTCGGGGGATTAATGGACTTGCTTAAGGGCCCAAGGGACACGTAACTATTCTGCCATAGGCTGGATTCAAACCAGCAGGAGCCAATCAGAGATACACAGCTGAAGATGCAGAGTTATACATGGTAGGTGTTGGTGTGCGTGTGTGTTTGTATATAAGCAGCCAGTGATGAAGTAGCATCCTGTGTTTTCTGTATAATGTGGGAAGGACCCTAAATACCAGAGGAGGTGCCAGGAAAGTTCCACCAATATCACACAGTTTTATATCAGCACAAATAAAATTAGTTCTGTTGCATAAATGCATTTTGTATTCCACGTGTTTTTAAATACACCCTTGTGTGTGCGCTGGGGAAGTGCTGCAGATCGGCGTGGACGTTGCGGGACAAACGGCGGGCGGTGGGCGGTTTGATGAATGGCCCTAACGGGTTATTTAAGGAAGGGATATGCAATTAAACTCCGCCTTGGATGAGTCATTCCTCCGCCACATATAGCGTTTTAAACGAATTGCAGTTAGACACAGATTTTCACATTAAAAAGCTCCCTTTCGGCTGGGAGTCAGCTGCATTTTATTATGATACTTAATATCTATATATTAAGTGCAGGCAGTCTTCAGGTTACGAACGAGATCTGTTCCCTAAATCTGCTGTTAAGTCCAATTTGTAGGTGAGTCAGGAAAATAAGGATATAGTACATAATAATAATTTTGCACCAATAATAAAAGTAACTTTATACGGTACTGAACACCGAGGCGACGAAGCACTGAAGCTGCGCAATGTTTTCACGAGCGTCACAAAGGAGTGCATGTCGTTAGTACGAAACATTGAATTTTGCTCAAATTTTTTACGTAATAGGCGGTATGGCAGTCAGTTTGTATGTACGAGCTGTCTGTAAGTCGGACGTCCTTAACCTGGGGACTTCCTGTAAGCTGTAGTTTGGCTAAATCCAAATTATGGTTTACGTATTTTATTCGTTAAATGAATGTTCTTTCTGCTTCTGTGTGGGCCTCCTCTGGGATCTCTCACGAGTTATGGGGCTCAGTGTCTTTTCACACTGCCCTTGTGTGAGCCCTGTGATGGACTGGCTTCCTGTCCAGGCTGTGCTCTCTGTGCCCTGGTACTCTGTGACCACGCATTGGATAAACAGATATGGGAACTGGATGGATGAAGGTGCTTGCAGAGCTGGATGATCTAAATCCATTTAAATGATGCTATGAAAGAGTTTCAGGTATTTACCATATGTCCCTATAACTGGAAGACAGCCGTACCTGCAAGTGAGATTTAAAGTGATGAAAATTCATCTTCTGCTCTTTTAGCCTGAACATGTCCTGTATCTCTAAGTGAGGCTTATTTAAACTTTTATTTCCAAAATCACAATACATATCAACTTGTTGATGAAATGGCAATGAACGGTAAAATAACTTTCATTTAGCTATACTGGAATATGGCAGATATCAAATTTATTAAATGTCCTGCATAGGCTACATGGATGGATGGATAGACTACTTCCATTATATGATATACAGTAGATATCTATACGTATCCTTATCCCACATTAATGTTGACCAGCCAAATTGGTTACTATCTATCTATCTATCTATCTATCTATCTATCTATCTATCTATCTATCTATCTATCTATCTATCTATCTATCTATCTATCTACTGTATCTATCTATCTATCTATCTATCTATCTATCTATCTACTGTATCTATCTATCTATCTATCTATCTATCTATCTATGTCTCTCTCTCTCTCTCTCTATATATATATACTGTATATATATATATACACACACACACACACACACTCACAGTATATATTGTACAACTCAGGATATAAAAATCAAATGTGATTGCCTTGATGTCAGGGTGGCGCAGTGGTCAGCCCTGTTACTGCACACCTCTGGGACCAGGGTTCGAGTCTCTACCCCAGTTCCAGGGGTGCAGTCTGTCTGTTCTCCCTGTGTTGTTGGGAGATTTCTTTCAGTTCCTCCCTGTAGACCCAAAATGTGCTAAAGTGAAATGGTGTGTCTGCAATTGTGTGTGTATGTGTGTGTGTGTGTGTATCTGCCCTGTCCTGGGTTATTCCCGGCCTTGTGGGATAGGCTCCGACCTGACACTCCTTCATAAAACAAGTGGACATAGAATATGAATGGATCATTGAGATGTCTGCGTATAAAGCAAAGGCAAACACTATGAAATGAGTATGGGCTGTAAGTCCATTCTAGGCATGAGGAACAGTCCGATTCACTAACCGTCCACAAGTGCATTGTTTCACTGAGGCGTCTTTTTAATGGGGGTGATGTCAAAGCATTTTAAAATGTGTTGCTATGATGTTTAGTGCTGGTGAGAATCAAGTGACGGGAAGTTAATCAGCCTCCCCCCACCCCAATAAGAGCATAAAAGACATATTCTTCAGGCAAATTAATTGCAGAATTAGTCAGGCTACACTTGCTGTCAAACCCATTATTTACCCACACGCAGTATGTTTTTTATAAAGATTGACTCAAATCCATTTTGTAAAAGTGCTAATAAATACAAATTGTGTAAGAGAGTGTGAGCATTCTCACAATAATTGTCCGACGTGAAGGATCAGAAAGGGTGCTGTGCTGCCCTGCAGTTCAGGGTTCATGTGTTGTGTGGAGTGCACCTGCACTCTCTGTGTCGTCCCCCTGCAGTCTCTCAGCTTGTATCTGGGTGATGTAATGCACGGTGCTAGGGGATTGGGTAAACCTGACCCGGCCCCCTTCCCATCATTCCATGCGGTGACCTCCCACTGGATAAGTGTCCAGCCATGAGCTGACTGCGAGGTGTGAAAGGTGTGAGGAGCTCAGTCTGTGCCTAAGCCGGCAGAAAGGTAGAGGTGCGAATGCCAAATTGGTTTTTTAAAGCCATTAATAAAAAAGCCTTCTTTCCATCCACACCGTGTTTCTACCTCCATCTGTTCCATCTGCCTCGTCTTGTTCCTGCTGTCATGAAACCTAGATCTGCTGACCACTACAGTAAGTTTGTATCTAGAAGTTACCATTTGTCTGTGTCTGTCATGTACGGACCTGGCATCCCATCCAAGATTTTCCTGTTATATACCCTGTGCTTCTTAGAGTCCTGCGTTGGTGCCATGGGGGGCACCAGGGGGCCCTAGTCCCTCCAAATGACTGCCTATGACCCCCCCCCCCCCCCCCCCCACCCCAGGAATTGGATATTTGCCTATTATCCAGAGGCTCATCTGACTACTTCATGGATCACCCAGTTGACATCTCTCACCCTTGCCTTACAGCCTCGTGAACATCCCTTATAAGAAAGTTACGCATGCCATCAATGAACAAATATACAATGATGACTTTTTAATCCTCTGGAAGTTTTCACATGGGACTGTTTGTACCCTGGAGATTAATAACACCCAAAGGTCACAATGGAACATTAAACACAAGCGAAATACAAACTCTCCATTGTGGTTAATAAGTACGTTCCAGGGTTTTCTGCTAAATTATTAGATTGGTTTGAAACATTTTTCTGGAATAGTCTTGGGATAACGCTGGAATATCTGCAGTTATATGGTCTCCTGGTTACACATACTGTTTTATACCATGATTTTTAAATAATGGTAGATATATGTTGACGATGCATTTTTTGAGTATTTTCATAACAAACACTTTGGGGACAGTAAAAACATTTGCACAGTGACAGGACCCATGCCGGCAGTCACAGTGACAACGTGGTAATTAGGACGACCTCGTCAAACAGCCGCAGTGGTGACGCTGCACAGCATCATGATGCCACTGCATGGATGTTTCACTGACCCGCGCCGCTGTGCCCAGCAGAGAGACACAGTGTCGCCAGTGGCTGTCTATTGTAAACCTCCCTTGTCTTTGAGGTGGGTGCTGCTCGGTGGATGTTCCCCATCAAGCGAGCTCATTCCCCTGCGCAGTGACATGGATTCTAGGCAGTGCACCTTCCTGTAAGTCAGATCTCTCCAGCAGGACAAATGATTGCCAGACAACACAGCGCTCGCCTCTTCCAACTTTACGGTGTCCATGGCAACCGAGTGGGGGTGCACAGCGGGATCCGCAGTTAAAATATGTATCCCTGCTAAAAGCTCCAGAAAAGAAATGCGGGGCACGGGAAACAACAACCGTCGACACATTTCTGTGATGATCTCCGCGAGATGCTTTTGCACGCGGCACTATTCACCAGGAAAGCGGCCATATTGGTTTATAGAGCTACCCGGAGCTTCGTGTAAGGATTGTGTGATTTGTTTAAACTTGCCGTAACCCCGCCGCTTTGGCACCCTTACTAATTTGTATTTTTATATATATTAATACTTATTATTGCGACCGGCTTCGGACAGAGGTGTTTTGTTTCTCAGCTAAACTCTCAGCTGGGTGGTGATCTAAGATTTTGAACTTGGAAACGTGTGGCATTTTTTTTTTACAGAAAGGGAAATATTTTGGCTGTTTAATGGTGCGTGAAGGTGATTATTTTACACTGACCACTGATTAGCACTTTTTTCCCCGACAATTTTCATGCAAGAATTTAAGTGCTGTATTACAAGGAGCTCTCAAAGGAGAATTTATGTAAAACCACATGTTTAACAGCTATTCATTTGTGGCATTTGTCCAAGTTAATTATTCACATGGTACTAGTGCTCAATAAATTATATGTATTACCAACAATGTTTAAATCCATCGACACTTCTGATCTGTCTCAGATATTAGATTTTGTACATGGAAATTAAATGTGATTATATATGGTATTATTTATCGATTTATAGTATGCAGCTGTTTCACTATGAGGTAAATAATTCTGCTTCAACCAAGAAAGTAGTTAAACCATCCATGCTGCTTAATTCATGTTTGTTGAAAAAAGGCATATAATGTCTGGATAATCAAAAACAATCACTTTCAAAAAAAATATATACACTGATATACAGCATGCCTGACCTGAATCATACATTAAATCTCAGTCACATTCTGATTTCTTTCTCTCCTTTATGATTGATGTATTATTTTTTGTTATTCTGTGTCTTGATGCAGTGGTTCATATGTCTTATACATCTGAGATTATACACAAGTTGCGAATAACATCTGATTTGCAGTGTTCCAGCTGTGTGCTGTGGCCTGGAATGCGACTCGATACTTTGAGAGCATCTGTCTTTCGGCGACTCGCATTTTCACAAACTGATTATTTCGCACAGATGCCTTAAAAGGGCGGTGACTGCGGAATGCTTCGGCACTGGATGGCATGTGGGGACAGCTGCTTGGGCGAAGGACAGGTTGAATATGTCAGGGAAGATTCCGGTGAGTTGTCGAGCACAGGGCCTGAGCAGACGGTCTGGGGCGCCCTCCTGCCCAGCAGCCTTCCTAACATTGATTCCATTTAGTACGGCCTGCACATTGGTGGTGCAGAATGTAAGTAAGGGGTAGGTCCTTTTGGGGGGGGATGGCATGGATTTTGTGGCAGAATCTTTATTGTCCATATCAAAGTGACCATAGATGTGTGGATTAGCAGAAGCTAATGATGACTGCTAACCACTAATTTTTATTATATGAATTTGGCTTCAGTTTGGCTCTGAAACCCTTAAAAACATACCGAGCAAAAATTGTAACCTGAAGTCCCATCGGTCGGACTACATGAAGAGATCTTTTGGATATTTATGATTTACTTATTGGGTATTATTGGATTCTGTAGAGTCTTCAGAATGAACCTGCATTGATATTTTATTTCCATTATATTCCGTTTCCAAGATATAACCATTTTTGTCATGGGAACCCTATTTTGCTACTGGCCCATGTGGATATTTTGCCCTCAGTGAAGCCACTAGGAGACTACAAACATGGCACCGTTTACCTGGAGCTATGAAGGAGGGTCTCAGCTCTCTTAATCAGGACCCAGAAAATACAGCCAGGGGCCTGTATCACAAAGCAGGATTTGTTGCTTAGCTGGATAACTTGTCAGATTTAAGGTAGTCTGGGTTGAATGTAAGTGAACAAAGATAAAGTCCATTTAAACTAGAGTATGTTAAATCCCACAAGTTATCCGGCTAAGCAACAAATCCTGCTTTATGATACCGGCTCCAGTTCTCTGCACAGTTCAGAGTACACCAGTTTAAATTGACTTTATCTTTGTTCACTTACATTTAACCCAGACTACCTTAAATTCGATAAATTATCCACCAATTACCTTTTGTGTTTGCACATAGTCAGCCAACATCATTCTTCATTCACTTTACCTGCAAAAAATGTTACAGCTACCCTGGTCATTTTTGGTACATGTCCTTAATTACCATCAGCAGCTGACTTAATTGAGAGTAAACATGATAAAAACGGAAAACAAGTGATAGTTGTGACCTGCGACTGACCTCCCACAATCTCCATATTTTTCTCAGCAAGGACAGAAGGGCAAAAAGTCAACTCCTGAAATGAATTCTAAAGTTCGCGTTATCTAAAACGAAGCTCTTTGATGTTGAGAAGTCTGTGTAATTGAATAATATATGGGTATATTCCACACACACATACACTGAGTAACTACCCTTTAGGCGATTCCTGTGAAATTGACATTAATGAGAATATCACTGGGTGAGGGACTGATATGTCGTTCAACTCTGCCTGACTCTTTCAACTCCAGGAAGCTAAGGTTGAACATCCTGTGTAATGTCAGCCATATTGTGAGAGTTTGGGGAAAAAAAACACAAGTTTATACTTAATGTAATCTAAAGAAACTCGCCTTATCATGTCAGCCTGGTCGTATCATTACAAACTCTTCTTTGCCGCAAACATTTACCCTGTTGTGGGGGGAATCGCCATCAGTAAAGCTCATCTGCAGCAAAAGCATAACTAATTTTTTAGTTTAAAGGAATATGGAGGGTGACCTACAAAAACCTGATTGCAAAATCAAGCACGGTGGCAGTGCAAGCGATGTGTCTCCACCAGTTACAAAATTACAGCGAGCACCTGCTTCTGATCTGCCATTTCCAAGGCCTGATTACTTTGTAGCGCAATGAGGATGATGACCCCCGGCTGTGAAATTCACATCGTCGCACGTTTGCCCCCGTCCTCAGAATTTATCGCTAAACAGTGTTTCATCAGGTCCTTTATGTGACAAAGAAGTTTAATATCTGAGTCGATCAGAACTTTATCGTAACAAAAAATAAGAATCCAGATTTAATCAGTGTCACGCCGCATCATATAATGCATCCACGCCACACCCTTTGTTCATGAATCGGCAGGCTTTCTGCCTCTGGTTCCTCCGGGGAATCGTCAGGAACGCTACACTGGTACTCAGACTCTCCCTTGGCTGTGGGGGACTCTGTGTTCCTGGGTGTCACAATCCCTTTGACCGGATAAAACAAAACCATCCCTGTAACATCAGAAACAAAGTACAGTGGCACTATTCCCAGAAAGGTAAACACACGCCTGATACTTTGTTTTACTCTGTTCACACTGAGAACTATACAGAGATCACAATTTTTTATCTCCTCCCATCCTATTCCCCGGCCCCCTCCCTAGAGTACGGGGCTTAGCAGGCAAATCCAATTAGTTAAGTTAATTCCCACATTTGAGGGTAGACGCTCCTCCTTGCATCATTTCGTTCAGAGATATTTGGCTTTAGCTGCCTAATTAGAACCTTTAATATTGGATCTATCCTCCTCCTGAATATTCTGGCAGGACTGACTGAGAGAATGGTTATACTTTTTTTGCCACAATCTGAATGGAGACCTCATATACCAACGCTTGTTCTGGATAGATCACTTCAGCAAACACAGAGACAAAAAGCACAGATGCAATTTTTTACTAAAATTAAAAGTGAGGACTACAAATAAAACATCTAAACAATTATTACCTCTATTAGTTTTAGCTTGATGCTAATCACTGTTAGCATTAGCATTAAAATTAGTTTGGATGTATGACATTTGTACCTTCATAACCGTAGATGTCAGCCTGCACATTAGTCTCACACCCCATACTTAATTCTGAGTAACAGCTCTTAAAGATGTACTTAAAGAAAAAGCCATAATTGCTTATGTTTTGGGGCTGAGCCACTGTACGTGTCTTAGTGGCAGCTACACGTGCTACAGATAACGGTTCCTCCTCGTAAGGTGCAAATAACTTTTAAGGAATCGGCGGATTATCTAAACCTGACAGACGTCCGATCTGATCACTTGACATGGATGCCGGGCCACTTCAGTTCGGTTATCTGATTGCCGTCAAAGCATCATCTGTCTCGGCCCAGTGTGTACAGATCTGTTCTCTAAGCTGTCGTACGCGGCCACAGGGAGATCGGTGGCACAATAAGAAAAGGATCCTCATATCAAGCTCTGCACGGAATTTTTCTGGCAGCGCTGCAGCTTTCCATGTAGTGTGTAGATCTGCCTTTTTGGAGTTCATTTCCACTGGCCCCCTTCACAACATCCATGACCTCGTCAAATCTCTGAACCAGCCCCCGCCCCGGCTCAAGTACTGAGCATCAGGGGCGGGCTGGAAGCGGTGCAGAAACGCTCCTCGTGTTTGTGCGGACGGGGGCTTCTCTTTCTCAGACTTGAGAGTTGTTTCTCCTCCTCCGCTGTCTACTGCATCTTTCCACATTTACATTTAAAGTTGCGTAACATCAGCAGCCGTTATATCTGTTCGCGGTGCCGTTTAAATCCAGGTGTGATAGCTGCTCTAAATCTTTGCTTCAGGGCGAAGGGGCTGTTGATGCTGCTGTAGGAAAACGAATTAAAATTGAGTTGAATTATATCCAGCTGTGGGTCCTCCGATAACAACGGCTGCTGCACACTGGATGAACCTTTTTATTTTTTTCAAAACAAACAAACAAACAAAACACTGTATTTCCATTAGTTACAGAAAGCCACCGATACATCTGTGTAATTATAATAAGCTAATTATGATGTCATTATTAACATACAATAAAACTGATAATAATTATTAGAATGACAATAATGACAAATTGGTGCATGGAAAAGGCTTTATAAGCCTTTGAGTAGCTGGAGGACAGGTGGATAGATGGGTGATAAACATACAAACAGTTGGGAAAATACAGATCAAGATGTTGGAGATATTCTTACATGAAGAAGAGCGGAGGCCAGTACAAAACCACGCGTCCGACGGCGAGGTTCCTGGTGCTAATCCACAGAGGCATCTCCCGCATTGCAGCCCGTACACAGGGGATCATGAGGCAGGCCTTAATTTGCTCCACTTGTTCAGCTTAAGAGATTTCCCCATGGATGTAAATAGATTAAGGAGATGGTGCTGCTCAGTGTGAAATATCAGCAGGTGGATAATAGGAAGCTGTATAACTTATCATTTACTTTGCAGGCTTAATGTTATTGGCTTGATCTCGGTGCCGTTTCGTTTGCATTCACTGTAAGGAGGCCCTCTCACTCCTCTCACCCCTCTCACTCCTCTCATCTGTCTCACTCCTCTCATCCGTCTCACTCCTCTCACCCCTCTCACTCCTCTCACTCCTCTCATCCGTCTCACTCCTCTCACCCCTCTCACTCCTCTCATCAGTCTCACTCCTCTCATCCGTCTCACTCCTCTCACCCCTCTCATCCGTCTCACTCCTCTCACCCCTCTCACTCCTCTCATCTGTCTCACTCCTCTCACCCCTCTCACTCCTCTCATCCGTCTCACCCCTCTCACCCCTCTCACTCCTCTCACCCCTCTCACTCATCTCACTCCTCTCACTCCCTCTCACCCCTCTCACTCCTGGCTTCTTTGCATGGAAGCAGCTTCCCGTGGATAACAGCCCTGAGCAAGTTGTTCTTTGTTCTGTGGCTTTCAAACTACCCCTCCGCCCGAGACGGGGAGTGGCAGCAAAGACCCTTTATCCACATCCCTCTACTGACAAACCGAAAGCACAGACTGTTCTGTTGCATGCCTGTGAAAATCACTGGCATTTCAAAATATTACTTCAGCTGTTTATTTGGTTGGGAACTATTTCTGAAATGCACTCCAAGGCAGCAGCAATTAAATGTTATGCATTGGAAATTTTTGATTTGATGTGTAATTAAATTCTGCCGAAAAAATTAAAATAAAATAAAAGAAAACTCCAACATCTTGTATCAAGCCTTTGCCCTGAGCATGATCATTCTGTCTCCATTCTTCCAGGGGAAATTCCATCGCTTTATTCTTGTCTTGGGGCAGGCCAGTGGTTAATTCTCCAGGACCAGGGGCTGAATTCCTGCTCTCGATGCGCTTTTGTTTGCGAGATTCCTCTTTTACCAATGCTCAGAAGACCACTTCTACAAAAGTCATTTTTAGGAGCAATAGAAGTTTCACGGGAAAGTTCTTAATGAACCAATGAAATTTCCTGAAATTGCAGTGACACCTGGAGTAAAATGATTCTGGGCTCTGGGCTCACCTGTTGCAGAGGAGCAGTTATGGAGGATTGATGGATGGATGGATGGATGGATGGATGGATGGATGGGTGATTCACAGGTGCTTTGTTTTGCATCTGAAACTAATTCTGAAATCAAAGGCATGAAGTATGTGCTGTCATCCATATCTGTCTCAGTTTCTTAATGTCTATCTGCAGACTTCCATACCAACATGATTCTAACCACTACCCCTAATGTACCATCAGCAAGCAAAAGCACCTTCTAAACATGTCCCAGCAAAGACCCGTCTCTTAAGAGAAGTTTTCTTTTAACCATCACAGCCAAAGTAATGGCCAACAGAACAGTACTTATAGCATGATGGAATGTTAGCATGATGGAATGTAGCATGATGGAATGTTAGCATGATGGAATGTTAATTGCTTAATTAAGTAAGTAACCATGCCTATGTGGAAACACCTGCTTTCAATATGGTCTGTATCCATAACTGTTTCCTTTATTTTTTCAGTTACTTCTAATAAATTGTATACAGATGAGATATTTCTATAATAACTGCTCATATCTCCAGACGTGCCATTTTTACCTGACACTCTGTCCTTTCTAAAGAAAGCTGTATTGTTGTTATTCTTATTATAGCAATGTCAGTTTGTCTCTTTAATTGTTGCCATCCTTTATTCCGGAAGAAGTACATGTGGTATCTTGGGCAAATTACAGTGATAGCAATGATTACAGATTGCATCGTTCACAATCTATTTATATGCTTGGATATGCAGTAATGGACCCAGGGGTACCAACCGCAGCTCGGAAGTCAACCATTGTAACCATCAGTGCATATTTTCCGTTCTGTACTAATAATTCCCATTTTGACATGGAGCAGAGAAGCCCTTTATTATTTTCTGAAATTAGGGCTCTTGTGTATCTCCCAACCTACTCACCGACTTAGTTGTTGCCGGTTAATTTGCCTGCTATGGATTTTCATCATAAACCTCCCAAAATCCTATGCTGGACAGGATGGTAACGGTAAACGGGATGAAGGCTGGACCTGTGGGTAGGGTGTCACTAATGCTTTGAGCGGATACATTGAAGCAGAAGCCCAATGAGAAGATTCTCCCAGATGACCTTAAGTTCAGCGCCCATATGCCAACTACTGCCTCGCTTTGACATCCATCCCTTTTACTCTCCCGATTTGTCAAATGCAATCTTGCTATGAACTTCATGAAGTCAAAATATACATCAACACTAATCCTAACTGTTTACTTTAGTAATTGTTTTCTAAATATTTTATCTTTGCACAGTCCCGGTGCCGTCCTCCTGCGTCCTTCATGTGCTTCACGCAGCGTTTCTCAAAGCGCTCTCCTTATTCCTGCTTTTAAATGCTCCTCACCTCGACATCGGGGTGGGGGGGGGGCTTCTTTATTAGCCACATAAGCCTAATGTAAGGGGTGTCACTTATCTCTCCTCCTCTTGGACAGTTTTCACATTTGGCTTAAGTTATCCAGCTAACTGGGAGATTCTGCTTTGTGGAATGCCGCCCGCCCCCCGATCCTGGCAAGGGCATGATGGCCAATTGGCCAGGGTGGCATCTCCTGAGGTGGTTCCAACTCAGCAACTCATTGGCGCCGCCCTCCTGGCAAGCTTCTGTGCTTCACTGCTGGCCAGGTTCACTGCTGGCATCCCCCCTGAGACACGGTGAAATCGGCTGCCAAACTTTGCTGGGGGTATAGTATAGGCGGAGAAGCTTGCCTAAGGCACTGCATGGGCTTTGAGCACCACTGATTAAGAGAGTAATATATATTATAGCAGTTATTTTATAGAGTAACCATATGAGCAACAAAAATGCAGGATATATAAAGAAACTTGTCACTACAGTAATTACATGTCACAATTACATGCTCACCATGTGTCTATCTGACCTTCCCATCTCCATCCCAGCTTGGCTCTCCTGTTACTCGTCACGTCCTTGTTAGTCCATATACTGTATAAAGTACCTGCATGTCCTGCTTCCTGAGTCCAGTCGTCGTCGTCCTCCGTGTGGCGAGTGTCTCCTCTGCCTGTTATTGTGTTCCTCATCCTGTTCCCTGCTACCCTGCCTGTTATTGTGTTCCTCATCCTGTTCCCTGCTACCCTGCCTGTTATTGTGTTCCTCATCCTGTTCCCTGCTACCCTGCCTGTTATTGTATTCCTCATCCTGTTCCCTGCTACCCTGCCTGTTATTGTGTTCCTCATCCTGTTCCCTGCTACCCTGCCTGTTATTGTGTTCCTCATCCTGTTCCCTGCTACCCTGCCTGTTATTGTGTTCCTCATCCTGTTCCCTGCTACCCTGCCTGTTATTGTGTTCCTCATCCTGTTCCCTGCTACCCTGCCTGTTATTGTGTTCCTCATCCTGTTCCCTGCTACCCTGCCTGTTATTGTGTTCCTCATCCTGTTCCCTGCTACCCTGCCTGTTATTGTGTTCCTCATCCTGTTCCCTGCTTCCCTGCCTGTTATTGTGTTCCTCATCCTGTTCCCTGCTACCCTGCCTGTTATTGTGTTCCTCGTCCTGTTCCCTGCTACCCTGCCTGTTATTGTGTTCCTCCTCCTGTTCTCTGCTACCCTGCCTGTTATTGTGTTCCTCATCCTGTTCCCTGCTACCCTGCCTGTTATTGTGTTCCTCATCCTGTTCCCTACTAGCCCATCTCTCTCTTCTGTTTGATCCCTCAAGCCCCTGTTATTCTTTTTTCTTCCCTTAGTTTCTGTTTGGAATAAACCTCCGTAACCCACCGCAGACTGTGTCTGGGTCCCCCCTCATTCATTACCCAATATTAGTAGCACATTTTCCCCAAATTTATGGTAACATTTAAGATCCTGAATTCATACTGTGGTAAAATGATGAATAAAATGACAATGTCAAGAGTAACTAAAGTACAGCTTTATGTGCATCCATCCTTCTTCAAAGGCCCTATCCAAGCGGAGAGTCCGGAGCCCAGACTACAGACTGCGGGGGGCCACCCTGGGCCTCACCCTTCACGAGAAACACACATCCACACACCACTGGCAGTTGGGAGGCACCCTGCCTTGACAGCAGGAGAAAAGCAGAGTGCCCCCGGGGAAGCCCCCCACCACGAGGGGAGAACGTCCGGACTACAGGTGCAGACTGGAGAAGTTCCCTGGGGCAATGAACCACCGATGCATTTCCACGTGGCACTCTCACATAGTACTCCCACGTGACACTCCAATGTATCACTCCCGTGTGGCACTCCAATGTATCACTCCCATGTGGCACTCCAATGTATCACTCCCACGTGACACTACAATGTATCACTCTCACGTGGCACTCCCACGTAGCACTCCATTGTATCACTCCCACGTGGCACTCCCTCGAAGCTGTCTAGTCATTTGGTCTTTGGTCCAAGACAGTCTGACTTACTTTCCTATTTGTCATATATGATCACTCGCTAGCAATGCTGTGATTCTTCAAAATGGCTTAAAAAGTGTAATGCACATATGCTCAGAAGCATTCACCAATAAGACCAAGTGGCTACTAAGTGCAGCCTCCATCCATCCATCCATCCAGCCATCCATCGTCCGTCCATCCATCCGTCTGTCCGTCCGTCCATCCATCCATTCATCCATCCTTCCATTTTCCATACCCGTTTGTACTGTTCAAGATCGTGGGAAGTCCAAAGTCTATCCCAGACGCTACGGGTGCAAGGCAGGGAATAACCCAGGATGGGGCAGCAACCCATCACAGGGACTATGTGTTATTTCAAATTAAATTTTTTTTTTAAATAATCATTAAATGTTAGACAAATCTTGATTTTTTTTTCTTTTTATCAAGTAAGACAAAACTATTTAATGCATTAGCTGTCTGCCATTTTGTGCATTGTCCTGGAAGCCACCTTTTATTGTGACATATATAAGTATCAGTTCCTTTGGGTCTGCAGCACAATGCAGTATGATGCTCCACATACTGAAATGCGTATCTCGGATTTATGACAGTTTTTTTTAGTAAATATTTGGATTTTGGTTGTATTTTGGGACTTTTTGGAAAGGGTGCGTCTTCTCCTGGGGGGATAACCTACAGCCTAGGTTTGAGTTTTATTTGTAAAATGCACCGCAAGCATCTGCATGGAGTTCCACAGCTGCTGGAGTTCTGAGTCCAAGACAGACTCACTGACAGACAAACTCGCAGTGCGGCGAGGATTGCGTTTGCCGGTGAGGATTGCGTTTGCCGTTGACCTGAGCAGGCAGCAGCACTGACAGCTTTACCGCCTCAGTCTGTTTACTCACTGGCTGTTAGTCAGTTTGAGTGAGATGTAAACTAGTCTAAAAAAATAAAAAATAAATCATAACCCTGTGTGAAAACAGTTGGGCAGTCAGGCAGGAATGAAGACTGATAAAATCACTGCTGTCACTGTTAGCAACCAGAAATAAAATGTGAACCTTATGGTCTTTTCAATGAATACGAAATTGTGCTAAAAAATTATTAAATATAGTTTTGCCAGAAATTAAAATTATATGATATGAAATAATTAAACCTACATAAACTACACATGTTGATTGTACATATTAAGATATATATATTAATTCTTAATAATTGTACTCATTGTGCTTTGTTGCTTAAAAATAGACACACAATTATGTGCCTTATGTTCAGCCCAAGGAAATGAGCATTTTGCCTCCCGGAAGGATTTCAGACCCTCACTGCAAGGCACCAGTGGCATTTGGTTGGTGGGACTCGCCCTTGCAATTTGCCGCTGTGATTTTTCACAGAATGGGAAGCCAACAGACAACCAGCAGCACATTGTAATTATAGTACATTATTAGTGGTTTCAGTACGGCTGGTTTTATACGCAAACAGATGCCAAAAAGCAGCATCGCTGGCATCCATTTGATCCTGCATAGTTTGTCAGTCGTTATAAAGGCAACGTTCTGTTTTTTTTCACTTTTGCTGTAACAAGTGACAATTTTAAAAATCTATCTTCAGTATTTTGCTTTTCTGACTTGCCTGGTCTTAAACTAGCACATTTCAGTGCAATGTCCTGTTATGCAGGAAACATAGCAGATCCAGAACCAGACTTTGGAACATTATCCCAACCAGTCCTTTGCTTTTTGTTAAGTCACCAAATAAATAGGTTTTCAGTAATGCTCTGTCCTTGCTACATATTCCCATAAACAGTCAGATTAGTACCCAACACCCCCCCCCCCTCCAAAAAAAAAAAACGACCTCATTTGGTATACTTATATATATGTTGGTGTTTATTGGTACTGCGCAGCATTTGAAAATAGGACCGAAACTTAAATTCAATACAATACTGCATTACTTTAGAAAGAAAATTACAGGTCTGTAGTATCTTCATAAATTACTTGAATAATTTCAGTTGTGTGAGCATATGTGCACACAAAAATAATAGATGTGCCCACTAAGGAATAAGCTGCCTATAAAGATTAAGTACAACAGCAATACTATTGGGGTCCAGGCCGCTTAATCATTAATGCAATCAAGGCTCTGATACCAAAGAATAACTCATTAACTTACACTCACAATAATTTGTAATAGTGAAACAATGAAAATGGGAAAAAGATTAATTACAGATGGGTGTGCTTTATGGGGAGAGAACTACAATAGAACATTCTTTAATCAGAAGGCACAGCTACCACAAGAACAAGAAAAACAACAAGACGAGCCACTAGATGGCTCTATAACGGAACGGGAGCCAGAACCAGTATTGATATGGCCGTCAGTTTTCTAAGATAAATGAAAGCTATTCTCTGTTATCTGCCCATTTGTACCAACTGGCAAGTAACTTTGCCAACAGTCCATAAACGAGGGCACAAATATTGTCTTGTTGATTTCGGGCAGTGTGGTGCAGACCTGATTTCAGGCAAAATATGCAAAACAAGTGATTGCAAAATAATTATAAATCTTTTAACACATGCAGACAAGAGGAGCCAAAGACATAAAAAGAAACAATTCAAATAATACAACCATTACACAAGGAAAAAACATTTATTTGATCTTTAAATGTAGTAGATACACATTTGCAACAATCGCCTGTGTTTTCCCATTTGGCCTAATGACAGCACATTGACGTAATGATTGGAAGAAAAGCTCCAGTACTGATTCATAATCTAAGGCCGAGATCATGCCTGCGATTTGGTCACAGGTACCTTTATTTTCACGTTAAGAAAAAAAGACTGGAAGATTAGCGGATGAATGACAGCCTCATTTCACTGCCACTGCAAATGAGGTGAACGGGGAGGAAGCTGAGCACCTTCTGTGACGCGTGTAAACACAGTGTGCTGGAGCCTTGGGCTACAGAGCCTCCTTAAAAATTCCCTGAGGTCCATCCAGGGACTCCATTATCTCCCTCGCCGTGGAGCTACGTGAGCATCCTGTGTTGTGCTGGGGGACGGTTCTGTCACCGCTCTGAGGGACCCGCGCCACGCAGCGAGTGCCGGGATCCTCTTCCATTATCAGCAGATGCCAGGGTGTCTTTATCTCTCGGCGTTCGCAGAGGGCTCCTTCCCGGCAGGCCGCTCCAGAGGCACAGACTCCTTGGCACCGGATCACTCCGCCAGTGCTGGCGGAGCCTGAACTCTCCGAACGCTCCCGGGCAGCTGTGAACTTCCGACCCCGTTTCCCCGGATCTTTTCTATCCTGGAGACAAGTGTCAGCGCACTGTAACCTCCCAATTCCTCCTGTCAAGGATTTAATTTCGACAGACACGCCGCAGCTGTAATTAATGTCAGTGCCTCGTTGCCTGCGATGCCCCGACTTGTGCTTTTTTTAAAAGCGGGATATTTTACATTTGCTGCTGCCACTGCGCCAGAGTGCACCAGTACACTTGAGAGACAGGCTTCAGCTCTGACTGTAAGCCATCTGCTGCTGTCACTGTCTCCAGTTGCCTCTGTGCTCCTATAAAAAAACCCTCCTCTGTGAGAATGTGAACGCGGAGCCAGACCTGACTGCCGCCACGCAAGTGACCAGCTAATCCCCTTAACACAGGGGATGATGCAGGCAGCAGCCCTAATTGATTCCGAAATAGCTGTGGTTCTATCTGCGTGGTAAACGGGGGCCTTTATGTGCCTTCCGTGGGCTGTAGTGAAGGCATCAGGATGCAAGCCATGATGGTGTGCTGCAAAATCTGATAAGAGGCTTAAATTTATGCGGATGTGCTAAAAAAAATAAACACAAAATTAAAATTCCGTTAAGATATATGGTGCAACTCACGTCACAAATAAGCACGTATGTTTCCGTCTTCTTTTATTGGCAGACACTGCATATCTTGCTTAGTTCATTTCCTCTGTCTCTTGGACATTTTACTTTTTTCACTATTTTTTTTTTAAACATCACAATGTATCGAATCCTCTTCCTGATTCTAGGAGGCAGAAAAAGTGATTATTATGGTCCCTCTAAGCACGGTACTTCCTGACAGGTTTTTTTTTTTTCTTCTTTTTCTTATACCAAGCCGCTGGTTATTCTGTCAGAATTATTTTTGCACATCTCAATTTGCAAATGTGATTTATCGCTTGTGCAGTGTGATATGTAAAGCGCACAGAGATATTTAGCTTGGCTTAGTCAATTTTAAACATTACATTGTGTACAAATTGGACTTTTAAGCACAGCTGTGCATTTGTTGTAAAGCAACTAACTATGTTCATGAAATTGTACCAGGAGTCGATAATGAAATAAAATAAGGTACAAAGGCCAATCACATACAAATCACAAATAAACTTCAGTTTATTTTTTAGCAAGATCAGTCAAACATTTATTCAAGTTGACGTTCATAGATGGTTCAGTTTCAGAGGCAACTTGAAATATGTTTAAATTGCCCTTCAATTGACCTTCAAATCAACTCTTCCATTACTTTATATGTTGTGGATCTATAGTGCCCATCTACCGCCCCCTAGTGGACAAGGCCAGGTTTTTACTAAGCTTGGCATCATCTACACCAGGTGGGGAACCTGATCCATGGAGGGCCTCTATGGGTGCAGGTTTTTGGATTGACCTCTCAATCAGCCAATAAGAGTGGGTCCCAAGGACTACAGATGAGAAGCACTGTTTTATTATTGGCTAATCGAGAGGTCACCCACAGCGGCCCTCCATTGAACAGGTTCCCCACCCCTGATCTATACAATAAGAAATGAATGACAGCCACCAAAACTGACACTGACCAATAGTATGCGCTCATGCTCAGCTGTCATCTACGCCACATACTTTAGCAATGTGCAGCTAATTTCTGCTCTTGCTTTTTCTGAGTAGCATTAAAACAATGGCCCCCATGGAGATAATGCTCTAGAAATGTTGCATATTGAAATATTCAAATGCAAACACATTCACTTGAAAATTAGTGCAACTTTAAAATAATAGTTAGAATTACTAACATAAAAACGCAGACATACTGCAGACAATTATGGACTGGACATGATTATAGGCTTTGTGCGAGGAATACCTGTGACTCTTGTTGTTCAAAATAGGACAAAACATGCCCTCTGTGGCTAATTGTCTGAGCTGAAAATACTCCCAAAAGATATTTTTTATAAGTGATTAATCTCACAGCAGTGGCTTCCTTTGTAAGAACTTTTCTTTTAATACAAAACAATACCAATAATGGTTTAAAATAATTAAATTCTCTGACCTAGGCCAGATGCTATGCTGTGGAACTGTTGATTAGGAAGATTTCATCCTCATTTCGTTGCATAGTCTCTGGCTTGCCGGAAGGAGACAGAGAAAAATCATTCATATTCAAGCAAATCCTTTTAATGACTGCGCTAGCTACTAAATGAGAGTGATTCCTATAGGAAGCAAGTGCACCTGTATATTCCTGTTGAGCAATATGGTGAGGATTCAGTATTTCAGACTGCTGGACCATGACAAATTTTTCATTCAACACAAACTGCCAGAGATGAAAGTACGCACCGTTTCGCTCTGTGCCGTCTTTGTAGTAAGACGGCTTTTTCATACAGTAATAATTGTTTCTCCATAATTTTCGTCGTCCTTGCGACTAGGCATAATCACACGCATTAACATGCTATTTTTGCGATGGGGGATGAGGGATAATGGATGGTGGAAAAATGGAAGGAAACAAAAGATATATGGGACGTTTCATTTGTATTACAGGTTCAAGATAATTACAAATACAGGCTCGCTGCTGGTACTGAAATGTGTCAAAGACAGACATTGTGCAGATAACACTGAAATGCAATATCGATGAAATGCAAAAACGATATCACAATGGCAAAAAACAAACAAAACGGCATTATGTTAAACCGCATCTTCTATTAAAGGAAAAGGATATGAAAGAAAAATGTTGCAGTCATATGACATCTCCATTATCTTACAAAAAGGAACACTTTAACAGGCTTTTGGAAGGCAGAACAAGGCAAACTTTGTTTATCAGACCTTTGCATGACCTGCCTCTTTCAGTTACATAAAGTTTCCTGCGAGTTTAATTTGAAATGCACTGAGAGTGTCAGGGCAGCCAGTGGCAATCGCGCGCGCGTCTCCAGCTCAGTACAAAGCCCCCTGTCAAACACGCGATAGGGGGCTGTCTCCGCGCGCGCCGCGTGCAGATAGGGGCTCTGAAGATGAAAGCTCTTTATTACGAGCAGGGAAAACAGGAAATAAATAAACTGAATTTACATCTTAGAGTGAGCAAAGAAGCACTTGAAGCTTTAGCCATCGTTTGTGATGTGCGATCGTAATGGCTTGTCGTTTCTAATGAGATTTTAAAAATATTTCCGCTGAATTTGGTTCCTTTTTAGTACAATATTTGACAACCAAAAAACAACAGTATACTTAAAAACACTGGGCGTGTTGAGACTTGATTAGATGAATTTCTTTGTTGACAGCACATGTCAATTTCAGCTTCTGCACGTATGGATTAAAAGCAAATGAAATTGGATAGAAGGCCAGTTTATTTAGATAAGATAAGATTTTTTATTGTCACTGCAGGTAGAGCAGCGAAATGTCATTTATGAGTACTCCAGCTAGCACGTATGTAGTACAGCATACAGGAAAAATACAGAAAAACACACGGGACAGAAATATGCACAATACAAAGACGTATGAAACCAGAAATATATACTGAAATAGCTGTGTATATATTTTTGATGGGTTAATCTACGTTTCGTATTTTTCAGGTGAATCATCTTAAAAATTCCATGGCAAACAATGTATTTACAAAATATCTTCTAGGTAAATATCTTCGCTGAATCACATTGCAGGCACTGCAGCACATATGTGTTGTTTTATCCTTGAATATAATGTGGGACAAAAAAAAAAACATGTCATATCAACACAGTTTCCACATCACATAGCAAACATAAATCACTGCTGCAATTTGCAAAGAGTCGTCTGCATTTGCCGTTGGATATGTTATGTCAACATAAGATTTTTTAAAGGAAGTCTTGCGTTGTAACACCTAATTCTTTCAGCCTTAGGCAGTCCTATCAGCTTATTTTGAGCGTAGGTTATGTGTATTATATTATTGTTAAAAAAACGTGCACCAAATGTAGTCCAGTGCCACACTTGACTTTCATATGTATAGCATAAACAAACGAATTAATTCCCCATGTCAAAAAGAAACATTGTCTTAACGGGCTTTGACACAAGCTAGCACTTGTACATAAAACGCCTTCTTTCATTTCAATAGCCAAACCCTTATCGCGACGAAGCACAAACGATTCCAGGATCTCCTTAACAATCAGTTCATAGTTCCACTTATGTCTTCCCATTTGTTTCAATAGACTCTTATATCTTCTTCTTCAATTGTAAAAAAATAAAAAATAAAAAAAACATGATACAAAGTGAGAGAATTGGCCTTCCTTTGAGCTAATATACAAATGGCACTTCATGAATTAATATCTAAGCCTGTTGAAATGAATGGGATTCTGAGGCAGCACTGCAGTCAGTCACTGTACAGTTGCTAAGCAGTGAGGTCACATGTGGCCTCCACATCAGCTGCAGTGAAGATGTACGGTAATTGCTGCCTCTTCACCGGGACGATGACGTCTTGCCATGTCTCAGTCCAACCCTGGCTTTCCCAGTTAGGTTCTCAGTTGATCGGAACTCAATAGACAGTGACAGTAAAATGAACACGTAGGAAAGCTATATATTTTGAGGTACCAGTGATGCTTATTTTTTTGAGAATCACCCCAGAATTGTAAACGTGTCTCTAGGTCCAACGTTCGTTGCAAGGACAATAAATTTTATCCTTCTTTATCAGGCTATGCCCTTTATCTGTTTTTCAAATTCAATTAAAGTCAGTGCAGGCACAGCCTTCTCAAAGGGATTTAATGCAACCTGCGAAAGATACTCCCTTCACTCGGAGCACTCGATCTCATTTTGTGTATCTGCGCCGAATTCTAAGCAACAATTAATCCCCTTGAAATGGAGTCTCATTGTGTTGTTAGAATCACGGCACTAACAAGAGCTCGATCGGGGCCGTGCGCATTGGCTGTCTAACACGCTGACAGTACAGAAAGACAGAAAAAGGAGTGTAGAGACCACGACCCTGCTGAATATTTACCTTAATAAATTATGAATGTAATTTGTTGGGCATAGGGACAATATTAACTTTTAATGTACAGATGAGTCGGCAGGGATCTGCAGTGTGTCACACAGGATGAAGAGCTATTTCTACTTGAGTAAACATTGTCGGGGATCATTCCTGCTGCTGATATGTGTCCAGCTGACAAGCCTGCTGTAAGACAGATACAAAAACACCCCTATCTCTCCTCTCACGCTACCCTGGGGGCAACCGTTTACACTCACGCAGACTTTCCGCAGGACTGCATCTTAACGTTGAGCTGAGGCATAATGAACAGTAAGTCGTCACCATGCCATCACGCCTTCGTAATAACGAGGGCCGCGTTGTGGGAAAACGGGGCCAAGGCCGCCTCTTTCGTCGGCGTCGACTTTGTGGGACTTTCACCGGTTGGCTGCGGCATTCGGCTTCCAGGGGGCGCCGTCCTTGCGACGCTGCTCATTTGCGCTGGGATTTGGCTCTAAGCAGGCCGACACAGGGACGTGTCAGTGTCGCGCCGCATCCCAATTCCTCCACGGCGGATCGAAACGTGAATCAGGGCGGCTGACTCTCCCGGCTCTCAGACATGAATGTGTGTAGAAGGGCTCGCTTACACTCATAAGTGGGTCACATTCAAACTTTACATTCTGATAGCATCTTTGTAATCTTTGGGCAGAAAAAAAAAGAGAAAAATACTTGGGATACTTAGATATATTCTGTTGAACTGTAGCAAATTACATGCTTTTCTGTTTGTATCTCCCACAAGGACAATTATGTTTGTTTGTTTAAAGGTGCTGTTTATAAATACACATTAATTCCGGTTATATTTAATAACATGATAGAATACCAACACTTACAATACATTGCATTCATGCAATTGCAAATGAATTCAAATTAAATAAACATCCCAGTGTGATGAACAAGTATTTTCTTGCATGGTGACAAAGGCAACAAGTATGAAAATTGATGTGAATCCCTGATATTTTATTTGACAATAATTTGCTGCGGTTCCCCCATAAAGAAACACATGCTCACCATGTGGAATGAGCGAGCTGGGGTACATATAGGCGTAATGTCAGACTGTGCTGCCCCACTGAGCTGCAGTAGCCTGCTCATTCAAAGGCCAGCCAGACCAAGAAATGATTAAAGTAGAGCACCTCACAAACTGTTTTTCCAAACACTCCGCTGTCTTGAAAGATGGAAAGGCTGAAAAAAGAAGACAACAATGTAATCCACAATGCTGCAATTTCTTTAAAGCGTGTAGTGACTGTGTAAAAGCCTTGTGAAAATCAGAGAGGATGTTCAGGCTTTTCTAAGCACGCTACATTGCAGTGTACTGCAGTGTTCACTGCCGTATACCCTCACTATGGCAGAATGTTTATTTCAAATTATACTTGCTAATGAGGGCAGAATTTATTTTTGCTGTCATTTACCATGGTATTAGGGAAAAAAGGAACTGAAGTGCTGATTGCACAAGTATTTGGACACCTAAACTCAATATGTCGTGGAGGCATCAAAAATCTCCACTGACTTTTTGCACTAGGATATTGCAGTCTTTTCCTCCTCATTCTTCATAGCGGATTTGCTCTGCCTCTCTGAAGAATCACTTCTGAACAGCAGTTTTCAATTCTTCCTTCAAATATATATGTGCAAAGGATTTATTCTGGAACGTTTGATTTAATTAAATTCAATTAATTTCTATTTTCTACCATGCCTGCTCAGAAAAGCTTAACAAGGGTATAGTGCTCAACATGTAAAACAATGAAAAACAAGATCACATCGACATATCTGTCCATCCATCCATCCGTCCGTCCATCTGTCCATCCATCCAGCCAGCCACCCAGGAAGCCAGCTTCAGGCCATTTCTCCTGGTGAAGGTTGGGATGTTCAGAGAGATATAGAAGCAAGACACTGCGTTGGAACAAAGGCTTCAGATACAATTACTAAGATTAAAGGCAAATCTTAAACAAGCGTCACAGTCAGTTGTGTCACAGAAAGATGCTTGACTGTGTGTTTCCTTCGGAGCATCACAGACTTTTAATGTCCCTACACATTTTAATAGCAATTATTATACTAGTAAAGGCATTTCTGTAATAAAATGAGTAGCCGCTCACTGACTGAATGTCAGAAATGGTAGATGTGTATAATCTGAAGGAATGGATGCCAGCATTACAGAATCGCATATATTTAAGCACATGCACACAGAGACACAGAGTGCAATGCCGCAGAAGCAGCGTAGGAACTGCATAAAAGGGCTTTCAAATAATAAATGTAACTTAACTGCTTTGTTGATGAATCGCTTATGCAAAAAAGCAGGACAAAGTCAAAGGAAAAATGGAAAAAAAACACGTCCATTTGTCACAGGGTGTTATACTGTAGATACACACCTTAGATGTCACAGGGCAGCATCTGCATCAATTCCAAAAGGCATCTTTCTCTACATCTCAGTCTTACTGTCATTTCATCCAGCATGCACCCCAGCTTCGTGTGCTGTGCTGTTTGTCTGCAATATGCAAACATATTGTGTACAAAACTATCTAAATAAACAAAAAGCTAAAGGCATTGAAAATGCTAACAGTAGGAATTCTGCTCCACCGACATGCTAAGATACGTAGCCGCGAGTGTCCATTATCCTAAACGGCATTAACAGAAGCAATTTTGACATAAAAAATTCAGACTCCACATACGCGGCAAAGCTAACCAGGTAAAGTTAGCCAGTGAAGGCACGGCAAATGCCGACGTTTAAGAGCGGCTCAGACAATTAAAAGCATCTCAGTCCCACTAAGAGCACACCAGGATTTTCAGTTTCAGCACAAAGGCGTTAATAAAGAAATAACACGAGGTGCTAAGCTTTCTATCTGCTGGCTTGGAGTTTTAAGACATGCATTTCAATTATGTAGGGGGCTTGTTAGAGATGACAAAGAAGCAGAGAGCACCTTTAATTAATCATTCTCTCCCTGTGAAGATTGTCGTGCCCTTCAAACTTGAAAGCCGGCTGCAAGAGCAATTATTTGAACAGGGTCCTGCTCTGTTTCCGTCCGTGTTATCATAGTCCTGCTAGGTAAACACGTTAGCCTTATTTCGAGGGCATTTCGATAATGAGAGCGGTATAACAGGACAGCCATGCTTTTCTGGGGCTGGCTTGTTGTTTTATTTGCTTCTACCGATGGGATTTCACAGTTTATATAGTGGTTACAGGGTGTAGACTAGCCTGAGGGATGTTTCTCTACGCTGCTTACACGTGTTCAGGAAAGACCTGAATCTATAATATAGTACCGACACTCACTGCAAGCTCCGAGAGAGACGTCCCTCATCTCAAAAGTATAAGTTTGTAAAGTGCAGCTGGAGAGTTTCTCACATGTTGAGTTGTAATTGTGTTTCAGTGTGTGCAAGCGCTGGAATAACCTGGTGTGTTGCGCTAATGTCAGCGCAGTGCTAACCTATTCCAGGGGAACGTGACAGTGATTTAACTGCCAGTGACAGCGCAGTTATTTGAGTTGTCACGAATTTCTGTGATTTGGCTACGACTCCACTGCACAAGCAAAACACTTTTTCTCGGTCGCAGAGTTTTGCTTGAATCTCTCTAATAATTCAGGTAGTTTCCCCTCTACTGGACCATGGCATCTTCTTCAGTTGTTCCTTTGCTTGTTGGTCACTCTTATTTAATCCCTGGGATGTTCACTGTATTTCATCTAATATTTTGAATTACATTTGAGGGTCACTGTATTTATGCTGCAGACTCGCTGTCTCATGTATGATAAATCCAAACATGAGTAGCATACAAATGTAAAGATTTTTAGGACATTCTTATTATTCTTTCCACTTCTTCTTCATAAAAAAAAAATCCAAAATCCAAAAATCTTATTTTAACAAGAACTGCAGAGTATTTCTCTGCATTAACGTGCTGGTACTGAAATGAAGGCCTTCCACTCCGACTTCAATGAGCTCTCTGCTCCTTTGTCTCCCGGTTCATTCATTTCTCGCGACGTTCTTTCCGCCAGTCTGGCAGGATGGTGAGTGCGTTATTCTCGGAGACAGAGAGTGCTGTCAGGCTCACTTTCTCGGCGGAGCAGACTCCTGCCTAGAGACTCTTAGCGACCCGGGGGCCAGCGCCATCCGACTCTGCGTGTCGTCACCGTGCTCCCCCCCCCCCCCCGCCCCCGCGTTCCCCGTCGTCCTGCATGTTCACTCTGGGTCATCAGGGGGACCACGCCCATTCTTCAGGGGGGGGTCCTTACAGTTGCTGGGGGGCGCCTGTATCCTAATATAGACAAATGGAATCAGCAGTGTCTGAGTATCAGAGCTATAGCTAAACACTGACTGGGTTAATGCATTCAGGTCTTCTCCGTGTTTCTCAGAGGGACCCCCCAAGGCCACAGATGATTGGTTTCCTGTCACTCAAGTATTTTCCCTCCCTTAGGCAGTTGAATCCGGTATGTTCTGCATACAAGTCACAGAGGCACGGACAGCCGGTGTTCCCGGCCTGGACATAAATCTCTGATGGACGTCTTTTGCTTAAGCGTTTCTCTCTGCTTGTTTCAGCTGCCAGCTGCCAGATCTGCAGTGCAGGGCTTGGAAACACGGTGCGGGGAAAAAAAGCAAGGCGTGTTATTTACCTTTACGCTCTGATTTGTTTTTCTTTTAATAGTCAGGACAAAAAGCAGGGAGGTGTAATGAAATATGAAAAGCATGATCATTTCATTTGCAGAACACCCTCATTTCCTGTGAGAAGCATGGTCGCAGGAGGCAGAGGGCACTGGGAACCAAACGCAGACACTTTATGCTGAAACGCCGGCAGGATCGGACGCACCTTCATAACCAATGAGCTGGCAGCATTCAGAAATACTTTCTCTCCTGCGACATGCAGAACACTCAACGTGAACCCCGGCAAACAGAGCGGCTTCTCACTGCCAGCTATGCCAGGGGCTTTAACAGCTGCAACATGGCACACGATCAAGCTGCTTGACCTCCCTTATTCTTGGACTCAGTCTGCTTATGTAAAAATTATGAAATATATATGAGAGTTCAGGTGGTTCCGTGGAGTTGACCTAGATCCTCTATATCTTGACCTCACGCCATCACTTTAAAAGCAACGTAGCTGTAAAAATTTGCAGGTTTTAATACCTGGATATAACCAAATACTACAGAGCAGTAGAGTGTTTAATTAACTAATTTTCATGCATGCAGTATTTATTATCTGGCTTGCTTTGCTTTCACGGGTAGCTACCAACCTATATACTGGGCACCCACTTTCCACAGAAATGACTAACAAGTTGCTTTGATGATTATCGTTTGATGTTGTGGCACAATAGGTCCTGTCGCCATTACATTACCTTTGCAATTGGCATATGGTCTTTTTTGTCAGTCTAATCTGCTCTCTGCTCTCCAAGCGACACGCTGCCAGTGTCGAGCCCCCGTCAAAGAAAACAATGTCATATGTCATAGTTTGCAAGAAACATTGCCGCTAACCATCAGTGCCCGCATTCATTTTAAAGTAATTTAACGGATTATGATTTGAAAGTGATCAAATTTCAGCACTAAAAGCTGTACCTTTGACCTATGTCCTGATATAAAAAGGCAAGAACGGTTGTCCGGTTTGGGTTTGAGGCAGAGAATAATTGACTGTTTCTTACAGGTTCTCTGTTTTTGGGGAATTGCGGGGGAGACGAATGTATTTAGGGAGTTATGGAAACGTTTATTTGTTGCGATTTATAAATTCCAAATATCTGGGGTGAAGTGTTTTGCTTTCGATCTCTTACCCTGAAGAGGCAAGAGAAACAGCACACTGCGCAGTGCAAATGGCGCTGGGAAAGTGACTCGACGCAAATTGTCAATAAGACAATTTTGACGGAGCTGACTGACAGCCAAGCGTTCCTTCCAGAATTATCTTTTAATTCTGACTCCAATGTTATTCCTAAACTGCTGCAGCTGGCGCCGTGTGCCAGACAGCAAATGGCAAGATGAGAATTAATGTTGCTTGTGTTGAAGCTTTGATGGATTTGGGTTCACTAGCTAATTTTTCAACTCTATGTAGATGCTGGTGCCTGAAGATCGGAGTTGGACAAACTTTTATCCCATTTGACTATTTATCTGGGTAGTGAGTGTATATTTGCTCATAAAAGAACATGATTTAACATTAGAATATGTGGAAATTAATGGTAACATGATAAAAAATAAACAAGAATTTACTGAAATCTTGTTAGATGGCTAGACGAACATCGCTTCTGTTCCCAAACCTCTCCTCATGGGTACCTCAGCCATTCCATAGATTTGTTCACCACCTGCACACTTAATTAATGAACTTAATTAGTTAAATAACTCAGTGAGGTATTGATAAGCCGAACAAGGTGGGTATTGGTCAAGTCAAAGAAATACATGGGTCTATGGGTGGTTGCTGCAAATGCTGGGGTGATGTTAAGAGAGATTTTGAAATGGCTAAGCTGACACATTTTGACAGATGAAATATCATAGCTTAACACTAACAGGAAGATCATTTAAACATCTTCTTTGGGAGCTGATGACTTTCATACAGTACTATAGATATGTGGATTGAATGTGACAGTAGATGTTTTCTAACAAATACCTTTAGAATGATCAATAAAGGTACCTGATAGTATATAGAGAAACTAAAATAATAAAGTACTTGTCAAAGTAATAATTCCTTACTTAAGGTGACAGCTTATGCAAGTTATCAGGCTTTAAATCTCACCTCCTACATCTCCTCGACACTGCCGTTTGGATTGTAAGCCGATTGGAAGAGCGACAATAAAATGCTTTCACATTATTTCATAATTGGTAAAGGTGTGAATATATATGCCACTTTATGCAAGTTACATGATGAGGAAGAAAAAAATGCATATTTGTTAATAATATACACGCTCTCATTGGACTTGGCCAAATCATTAGTAAAGGTGTGAGCAACGTTTCATTGCATAATAAAGAAACAAACGTCCCATTGACTTTCTAAAGATAGATGGCCTCCTACAATCCACTAAGAAATTCAAATTCCAAAACAAGAGACAATTAATTGATAAACTAATTGTAACTAGAAATATCTGAGATTTTATGTGCTGTATATAATGAATAATATGCAAATAAACATTAGGCTCCAGGTTGAATGGCTGTTGTTTACATCCACATTGCTATTGACGGATGGAATCACATTAGCCAATACACCGTGCCACAACAATCGTGATGAGTACTTAGCTGTGGTCCAAGTGTCAATGAGGCAATTAGTCTAACAATGACTCGCCCGCGGAGCCCTGGAACGCAACCTGGATGACAGACAAAGCATTTTGCCCTGGTTTTGATTGGTCTACGGAGACTTAACCAGCAAAAACCCGCCATTATTCAGGCCCACAGCTATAGAGACCAGGATGCTTAACGCTGCCAGTCATGTTATCTGGAACAAGACAAACATTTTTTTCAATACGACTCGCATATCCTGTAGCATCAAACTTCGCACTTTGGTACATGTGGATATTTTATAAGTACCCAGGTATCTTGAACCAGATGTGGAAAAACAGGATCCCTTGTAGCATATAAATCTGCAGTGACCTTCTGGCTTGCAGTGCGGGTATATAACCAGAGTCCTACAATGCTACACTTAAGGCCTTAAGCCTGGCATATACTGTAATCCCTCAATAGCTGCAGGCAGAATTCATCAGCACATTGGAAGAGTTAAAATTCGAGAATTATAAACTGCCATTTTTGCTAAGGAACTGCTAAGACAAGAATGTTTGAGGAAGATCTGGACATAGAAACTAGACTCATCGCAGTCAACAAGAGCCCGATGGAAAGCGAAACGCGGAGCTATTCAATGAGGAGTCTAGCAGAGAAATCTGGCCAATTTATTGCAACTATGCAACTTGAGATTGACAGTATTGATTGAGCATCACCTTTCTGAATTAAAGTTGCATTTAATGCCTTGGAACATGTTAAATACACAAATGGGTAAAGGGGAAGAAAATCTGATGGCTGCAGAAATACCCTCAGCGACTGCATAATGGACTGAATCTTCTGTCTGATTCAATTTCCATTAGATAGAGAGTGCACTGTTTTGCTCATTGGACAACAATTTTTGGACACACCGGGAAACCTTTCTCGGGATGATAAACTTTCTCTTTTTAATGGGCTAAATCTTCAGCATAGATTTCCCATCTCATTTATGCGAGTCTGACAAATAGACCGTGAGCATAGAAGAGTCTGCGTTAGCACGTAGCCAAGCGGACCCATCGAGTTCCTGCTACTTTATAGCTTGTACAGTAATCTGTGTGCCACTGAGATGTGTGCTCCTTTCGCCATATGATCACTGAATTCCTTTTAATATATGTCTTCTACCTATGAACCAACAAGAGTAAAGATATCTTTGTTCTCCAGTGGGATCTTTTGCAGCTCAGCCTAACTCTGTGCCAATTAACAAAGATATTTTTACTCTGCTTTAGAGACCCCCTTTACATATAAATTAACAGTTTAGTGATACATTTAGCAACATAAGTAATTAAGGTGTAATAATCCAGGCTAACATGGAACTACTCAGAGACTCAGCTTTGACATTTTGTCCAGTACAGTTTGTACCTCTGATGTTACGGAGGTAAGTCTGATACAGATGTCTGGGAGACTTCGGCGCGATTATCCTCCGATTGTGAAAACTAGGCTGCAGTGATTTTCTTTAGTCTATATAATGAAACAATGAAAAAAGTACCAAGAATAATGTTGGTTTCGGCTCCCCTTCTGGACGAATGGGAAGCGGCAGGCTCCCTGCTGTGAAATGGAGCATGCTACACCATAGCAACTGGAAAGCTATATTCTTAGCCGCAGTAATGTGGCTATTTTTTAGCGAGGCAATGATGAACTGAAATCCATATTACTAATTTGTTACTCCTATTCTCTTATTCATATGTAGTAAGCCAACGAAAAATCTTTAGGAAAATGGTGATATAATCATGATAAAAGCAGACAGTTTTACATGGTCTTTAAAGTAGTATCACATAGGACTGGACCGTATGAAAAGTTTAGTATGTTCCTAGTCTCAGAAATTGTTTTATAAAAACACCGATGATGATTAATGCTGGTCATCCATTATCCTCAATCATTTAGCCTCATTTCATTTAAGCCATATTATGATTGGAGAGAGTGACGGATTAGAAGCATGTCAAAAATCCAATGTTAAAGACAGAAAGTAAAAATAAGTGACATTATACCTACATGCAATTATCTAATAACCTCATGCCGCTCTTCTAGTTTAATGGAATCCACAGATGTTCAGATGACCAGGGTAAGGAAAAGAATCTTATATCAAATTGTTTTTTTTTCCTCTATGTGGAAGGATGGGCCCCATTTAATGAGAAGTTTTGCCTGAGCTATTTTATTTATTCATTATAATTTTTTTCCCCCACCGATGCATTATCCTCTAGACACGTTGTCCACTCTGTCTCAACAGCTGTCTACTTCCGACGAAATTGACTTTAAATTCCTCATTTGCTACCTGGAGGAGAGGGGAACACGGGCATAATGGCCTTGGTGGCTTCATTCAGGGGAGGGGGAGGCTGCCAATATCAGTCATTTTCACATTTTCTCTGCTGGCCGCATTTCGTCGCCGTCAATAATCTCCAGGCTCCAGTACGCGACCTGAGCGTACAGGCTAATCTTTAAGACCACATCTCCAATTCTTCCCGTGACTCATGATCCCTGCAGCTCCCAGCGATGCCATTTCAGCAGGGCGGCCAAAACAACCGGCTGATTATTTACAAATGCAAATCGAAGTGGCCGCATCAACGCCACTGCGATTTTCCCATGACAGGGCTGCCCGTCTCTCCTCTTGTTTCCTCGGGAAGTATTTGTACTCATTAAACGCAGAGAGGCTGCTCAGGAAAGACTCATCCTGTCCTCGTTTTAAAATACAGACATCAACTTTTTTGCCCTCCTCCCCCCCCCGCACCGTCCTCCTTTTTACCCCTTTTATTGCACTTCCTTGTGAAGTTGTCACACTTCAAAGCGACGGGATTGACAGGAGTGCCGACTGAAAGATTCTATTCATCTGCCGAGTGGAATTACACAGGCATCTCTCAGAACAGCCACTTCAGAAACCAGCTCTCTTTTCTTTAAATATCTGGCCCCTGGATGACACACCAACACAAAATATGTCTGCGAACAGAACAGAGAAGAGGAAAAAAATAAAGTCCTTGAGAAGAGCTGTAGTGTTGCGGCTGAATCGAGCATCAGAACATCAGTGCTGCACAGACTATTGCCAAATTAAATGACAGCAGAGTAATATTGTGAGATTGTCACTGGTATGGAACGGCCCACCTGCCATTGGTGGAAAGACAATGTCGGGATATTATCTGCAAAAATCATTTTCTTTTCTTTTTTTGTGAAGTGGGGATTCCCAGAGCCAGCTGATACCAAGTTCGCGCTCCTTCGCTGTGCCCTGCACCCGGGGAAGGGGTTTTACGCAGCATTCATCTTCTCGGGCTTCTGGGGAACTCTGTGTGCAGTGTGTGTTGTAGGCAGGGCCGGCCTCGCCTGGTCATGGCAAACACTGGACCGTCCCTGACCTGCCTGCCACAGAAATCTGTCAGCACTTGGGATCAGTCCATTGCCTCTATTACACAATCCATCATGTCTGTCAGCCTGTGAGCTTGCCTCGTATCCCAGGCAGAAGCTGTGCATTAAATCTGCAACGGTAAAGGCGCGTAAATGGGAATGCTCTGTGACTGTTCGGAAAGGAGAGTTAGGAATACTGCTGAGTTGCTTCCTGGTGAGTCCCCAATGCGCTTTACGGGCGGATATTATCCTGCCACACGGCGCTGGTCACAGAGACGTTTCAGAGCCTTGTTTTAGGAAACATCACGGAAGATGCGCAAACACGCGTGTGACAGTAATAACATTTGATAAGATGCTTCGGGTGCAATTTTACGACGGGAGTTTTTACCTTGATCTTATTTCGGGCCATTTTCCAGCAGCCATCTGGGAAATTTGAGGGCTGAGGTGTGAAAAAAGAACCTAACATTCCTGTTTTATGCTCATGATGAGATTTTGTCAAAAAAAAAAAAGAAGTAGCAGCAATCTGTGAGGTAGGTATGCATCACTGCGAGACGTGTGCTGCATGACAATGCGATCTTGGTTTCCGAGCCACTCCAAGGCTGCTCCCCCCCGCCCCCCCCCCAAACTTGGGATGACACGACAATCCCAGGTCCCTCATTTTCCCCTGCTACCATTCTCATCTTTTTTCTTTGTGTGCGAACTCCCAGACTGATCGCTGGCCCACCGCTGGCAAACCTATTAACCAGAGCTAAAACCATTTAGTAAGGTTTCCAGAAGAAGGAAGTCTAATTTGTTGTACCTTCCCTGACCTATTGTTCACAATGCAGGTCCGGCCATAACAAGACCGATGTAAACATGCCCATACATTCAGATGCTGTTCTCTGCTCCCCAGCCCCTGATACCATTTTCAGCCGAGCAGAAAGATATTCTAACAAGACCAAAGCAGCTCAACCTTTTCCACCAGCCCCAGCAAAGGCAGGGAATGTGCTGTGATGGGTAGTTCTTTGTAGCCTAAGCGGCAATCATAGCTGCAATTACCGCAGCATAATTACAGGACTAATTGGACATAACAGAGTAATTGTGGCTGTAACCACCAATGCCGCTCTACCGGTGAGAATAACGAGAGCCCAAGGCGATCAGCAGGCATCTCAGCTGTGGAAGAGGAGTCCGTGTGCTTGGAAGGGATCACGGTACCACCGAGCCCTTGTGCCCCCATCCCTCAACCACCCCCCCCCAAAACGAGCCCCCACCATTATCAACTCCATGCACTAACCTCTCCTCCACTGGGCTGGATGTGTGACAGATGCCCCGGCACAGCAGACCGGCAAGCCAGTCAAACGCACAGCGCTATCCATCACTGTTGTCAAGGATCCATCATTATCCAAATATAAATCCTCCTCTTCTAAGCCACTGCTTCACTCGTCTGAGCGTGATGTCTTTATCAGAAGACCTCTGCCTAATTTATGACACAGGCAAGGGAAAAAATGTGCTCCATGGAATTATTGGTAGGTGTGCTGAAATAAACAAACAAACAAATTGACAAGCGGTTAGCATATTGAGTAGGAAACAGAAAACTGCCCTACGTGCCACTTTCAAACAGACTCCTCTTCCGTAATTTTGAAGGAGAAGGGGGAGAGAGGTATTTAAAGCTGCCGTGTTTTACCCCCTCCACCAAGCGGAGGGACTCCATGGGCTTGAGTGGAACATGGAGCGCAATCCAATGTCAATAATGCCACTTGCGAACAGCACATATTTATAGATGACAAAGTAGATTGTTCTCTCTTCATTTGATTTTATTTCAAAACATGCTTTGTGCTCTTTATGTAATTCATATTTCTGGAGGACAGGGAAATATTGCTGTGAGGAATTACAGCAATGACCCAGATTCACTGACTCAAGAAGACTGGATTGCAATTTTTGTTATATTTATTGATTTAAGTGGTTAATTTGTATCTAATCAATTCTGTCAAGCCTGTTTGTTTATTATTTAAAAAAATGAACATTCTTTTGTTGTATGGAGTCTATAACTGTCTGTTTGAAGGTCATCCCATGCCTTTGTTTGATACTGATGTAGTGGAAATTACAAGTTTGATTTTTTGGTCAGAACTTTGAAAAGAATATGCTCCTTAGTCCTAATCTCCTCCGCTTGCATGAAAGACCCAGTGAAAGCCAGACCATCTCCCACTCGCAGAATTTTTCAGGATGCCTCTGGCTTAGCAGGAGATTACAATGGATTTGCCACTGATCTCACACACTCTTATGCAAAAATAAAAGCCCTGCGTTCAATAAAAGCCCCCGCTATGAAGGTTGAAGTCAGTTGTCTTGGGATCATGACAGTATTTCCAACTTCGGTCAGCTGGCTGGAGTGATTTTCAGTTTGAAAAAATCTGGACATACATGCACACGCATTTACAAGTATGTAACAGGTTTATTACCTTCTAAATAGTCTGTATTGTTTGCAAACTACCACACTGCTTTTGATGTAGCTAATTTTAGGTTTATAATGGAATAATATAAAATTGCCATAAGACTTCTTTCATGAGTGTGAGAGTCTGAAAGTGTGAGTGTCACGCAAGATGTGTGAGGGTCTGAAAGTGTGTCACGCCAGATGCGTGACAGTTGGCCGCCCTGTCATGCCAGGTGTGTATGGTGATGTGTATGATCACGTGTGCTAAAGATTTGAGACTTAACTGAAAGGCCGGTGCTTTCCCTTTGACCAACCAATCACAACATCTAAAAAATAATAACCAAAAAAAACCATCCACACAACAGCCCACACACTGTAAGAACAATTTTCTCTATTGTGAGCTCGAAAAGCAAAAAGTGCATTGTCCCTCTCTCAAAACACAATCAAGGCGAACGCTGGTTTATTTGGACATCAGAGTTTGTGATTAGAAAGTCCACAGCTGACACTGCAGAAAAATTACCTCATGAAATGATGAAATATAGGTGTAACAAGCCAGTAAGGTTTATTGTGACACATCCTTGGCTGCCGCTGAGGTATTTTTTTCTGCATTTTCTTCTTATTTTGCCTGAGTCGGTTAGGTGGGTGGTTCCCCGGCACCGTGGGATGGAGCCAGCGCCGATATTGTTGTGCTGTTTGTTTCATATAAAACAAGTTTCTTGCAGCTGTGCAGATTATAATCGCCCTTAACTTGATGGAGAACCTTCTGGTGATGATGGTGTATCAGCCCAAATGAAATTAGTGAAATGTGTCTGTAGGTGCTGAAAAACGTCTGGTTACTGGTTCTTTCTGCGGTCTGGTACTGACCGCCATGACGTCAGCGCCACTTTTATTTGGATTTTTGGTCAGCATTTTTGCTTAGACTATGTTCATATAGTGTGGACCATCTATACTAATCGCTGAGGTATAGACTTAGAATGTCAATCACTTTGCTTGTATGGTGATTATGAACTTAAGTTGTTTTAATATATTTGTCATTTTTCCAAAATCATTGGCCAAAACAGAGGGCATGGATGGGTAATCCCTGCAGAATGCTCCATCACAAGACAGGGATCTTTGCCGTCTGCATCCCTCCCAGTGTGAGGCGGCGACCTGTGCAGCTGCAGGTCTGCCTCCTGCCTGTGGCAGCGATGTCTGTTGGTGATCCTTAGGGCTGTGATTGGGCAGGAGTTGAGAATATACACACACACACACACTCACATGAAGACATTGTGCATGAAACAGCACCCAAGCAACCCCATCTAAAAGGCTGTACAGTATGTCAGGGGAGAAGCCAAAGTTTCCTGCAAATGGGTAAGTTTATTGCAGCACATGCAATGCAGTTTCCCATAAGAATATCCTGTGAATGCGTCAAAAAGAGAAGCATGTATTTCATCATTCCCTCGCTGTTTTTTTTCTTTCCAGGTGAGAATTCATTCCAGGTCTGTTTGTTTTGGTGTGTCTGTGCTGGACTTGCCTGTGACACGTTTATGGTTAAAGTGCACAGTTTGGACTCTTCACTTGCGTCCAAAGGAAATTTAGAATCGTAAAGCCTAGGTCTGCATTTCCAGCAATGTAAGTGGTAATAACCTTACCCTGCAAGACAAGTCGCGGGTCGCTGGCAAAGATCTTCTCTTGCTTTTTCTTTACATAAAGAGCTGACTCCATCTTAAGCAGAGCATGTTTTGGATGGGTAGCAGTTCTGCATTTTGCCTTTTATGCACCCGAACCTCTTTTTAGAATAGGAGGCTGAAACGTTACACATTATTTTAACGCGAGAAATGCGACCGCCTCTTTTCTGCATGTACCAGTAGTGATGGATGGCCCCACCTTTCAAGAAAACACCCAGCCACTGAAGACGGGCTGCTGCACATCGAGACATGATGTAATGTCAGGACATACAGAGATGCCAACGCTAACGTCTTGCACAGCTCCATGGTGACGGCCATAATGGGAGTGTTGGGCTCTAACTCACTGATGTGCATCCTCACGTGGCTGGGCTTTGTTTCTCGTTTATTGAGGGAGTATTCATTGAACAATTCCTAACTGGAAGCAAAATCTGCCAGTGCCTATTACCTACTAATGGCTGAGAAACGTGGTGAGATATTAGCATGCTTTATAAATGCAGTTTACGTCGCAGTGCCTTACAGATGTATTATCACTTTGAGCATCGGTTGGAAGGTACTAAGCAAAAATATCATATTGTAGTCAGAGGCAGCTTCAGTGCAAAAATCGATCACTGTAAAACTTGTATCTAGATTCATACTGAAAATAAATCTGTCTGCTTCCCAAATATTGATTTGAGTCGTTTGAGGGCATAAGTTTCTATTTAATTAATTTTATTGATTGTTTTAAGCCATATGTACATGAATCTTAGGTGAAAATGCTTTTAATACGGGTGCCATTATGGCTATGGACTAGCTCAAAAATTGATTACCTACAATAAGGAGATAGATATTTCTTTTAAGACATGAGAAGATGACTTGTTCTTTTGTGGCAAGCTCCCAAACAAGCATTGTTTTTGTTTTATGTTCCGGCACAAATGCTCAAACGGAAAGTAAAAAAAAAACATTTTTGGCAGGCAAGTCTTCTGGTCGCTTCCCGAGACTTAGCAGCATGTAATGTATATGAGACAAAAACCATACAACAGGAAATAAACATCTGAAGGTCAAAAAGTTTTGACTCCTTTCCATGTGGTGCCACAAAAACACAGGAGGCAGGAAGCACTTTCAGTTAATAGCAGCCACCGGAGGTGCATACGCCCCAGAGAATGAAGACGGTCTTCAAAGCAGTGAGCCACTGCAGGTGATCTCGCTGCCGCGCTTCACTGTTGTGTAACACAACACCTCACCTCACTTATCTTTCATTCGAACGTCTAGCACAACGATTTTTTGCTACTTCGAAAATGCCAACACTGCATGCGATTACCAGGCAAAAGGATTATACATAATTAAAATAAAAAATAAAATGTAAAATAAAAAATACATTCACCTTTAATTTATATAGAATTATGATGCTTTTCGAAGGTTTACCTGGGAAGGCAGTGGTGCACATCACTGGTCTGTGGTCGCAGGTTTGAATCTGGCCCAACTTCTGTGTTGCAACCCTGTGTTTGTGCCGGTTTGTTCCTGACACTAAAGTTTCCTCTCACAGTCTAAAGATGTACTGTTCAGGTGTCTCAGACGTCTTAGCAATAAACTGTGTATGTGTGTTTGTGTGAGTGCGTGTGTTTGTGTGAGTGCATGTGTGTGTGGGCCCAGTGACAGACTGGATCTGAGTCATATGACCCAGAATGCACACAGTAAGTGGTTATTTTTGATGATTGAGTGATTAGACCACCCACTCTTCAAAGAATTTAAAGATGACATAAACCAAATCATTTTTAAGTTCATTTTAAAAAGTATACTTTCCATCTCAAAAGCACATAAAAGAATTTAATGTCTCTCAAGACCCTATGTTCTTATTTTCTTTAATTGTACTTTATTCTTTGCTTCATATTTTATTGCAAAAGTATGTAATTATCCAAATTTGTTCAGCAAAACAATGGTGAAATTTAGTGACAGTTTTTTTTCTTTAAACCATTCCTCTTAATAACAATGGAACTGTGTAATAATTTTAGATGTGGGAAACAAATTGAGGGTCCGAGCTTGGAAATACAAAGATGATGCAATTTAAAAAGCTGTGTGATATTTCTGCACACTTCCAAACAGATATCTTTATCATAAATAAGGAAACCCTTGGGAATGTCCTTCAACCTACGTTGAACTGCTGTGAATTCTTGACCCATGTGATTTACAGCAAAACCACTGTATCTCCAATTAATCTCCCTGGGCCCCCTCACGCTCTCTCGACGTTTAGCTTGCCGGGGGGGGGGGTCTCAGCTGAAAGGCAGATGAGCCGTTATTCATACATTTCCAGCTGCAGCAGTTGCTCGCGTTTTCCTGTAGCTATATTTCATTTGCGTCTTCAAAGACGCCGGTTTCTGTACTTTAACACGAGAACATAATTCCTCTCTAGCAGTTTGCTGACAGTATGATCGACTGTGACAAGCATATTTCAATAGTTTAAAGCTCTTAAAAATATAGCGTATTAGAATTAGCTAGCAGCTTTAAAACACAGAACTACTCACGATTTCAACATGAATGATGCATTTATCGTTTGTATTTTTTTTGTAATCTTTGTACAGTCAAATCATTTCACGAAAATGCATGCATTGGCATCCTTCTGAGAGATTCCCTGCCTCGTTCCCTGTTCTCCAGACTTGGTTACGTAATTATCGAAGATGGATGGGTATTTTGTTACTGTCTTGTGTAATTTCATGAAAAATTAAATGTAACTGTTGAGATCCATTTTCTGGCCATTAGCTACATCCCCTTAAATTTCATTATATACAGCCAGAGCATGGTACCGTCAGAGCAGAATATGCTGGTGACTTCTGCATTAGGTATTCAAATAAAGGCAGTCCAGTGTGGGGTCACAGCTGACCCCGCTGTTTATTTTCCCCGGGATATTTTGTTCAATATGTATCAACAAGAGCGGAAGGAATCTCCCAGAGCGCGTGGGGCATGGATATACCAGGCCGCGGCCGGGCTCCCACGTCGCTGCTCTGGAGCGGGCTGATAATACGCAGCTGTGCACAGCTGTATCTGTACTATCCTGCGAACAATTCTGTGCCCCGTGAGTCACACAGATGACATGAATCAGCTTTCTGTCTTTCTGTCTCATTATCTTTCCAGCTGATCTGCTCTCTGCTCTCATTTGTACCAACTATCGCAAGAGAATCGACACTTGCTCAGTAAAAAGATGGTAAACCAATTCTTAAGTGTAATTCTGCTTCTTGCGCCCCTGTAAAAAATAGTAACTTGAGTAGGATTGAGCACTGCCTTATTCACCATAGGCTTTTTTAAAAATAATTTCCACCATGCCTGGTTCACTTAATTAAACCAGAAACACATAAAATGCTTCAAAGGGAGCGAATCAAGCAAGCTAAGATTGGGCACCTTTCCAAAGGCACTCACACTGTGCCCAAACTCTTTCTGATGACTTTTGTAGAGTTACAAACCCTAATATGCTCTCTTTTCCCTAAAAACGTCCTTGATGTGGATGTTTGATCCTTTGTAAGACGCTTCAGAATCCCCAGTCCCATAGTCAATTATAGCTTAAATGATTTAAATCTACCATTCACCAAAAAAATAAAAAAATAAATGAAAAACAAACTCAATGGTCTTCAGTTCTCCTTCGTCTCACATCCTAATCGGAGATTCAGTCATAAGATATTCAAAGTCGTCTTTTTTTAGTTATAACCATTTCAGTTATAAAGGTAGAAATAATTAAATGCATGGTGCTCAATTATAAAGACTTTCCTCAATTTTTTAAGTTGGACTAACTAAGTAGCTAAATTAAACATTGATTTTTAGGAAGGGGAAAAAATGTTTTAGGTAGCTAGCTCAGGTAATGGTGCAAATTTTTCACACAAAAATCCTGCTACGACAACAGACATCCAAGAATTATACAGATCATACGCCAGCCACATCATGGATTTATTTCTAGTTGAGTGTATATATTATGTATATATACCATACATCTACCCATCCATTTTTTTTAACTGTTTTTCCTGTTGGGGGGGGGGGGGGTCTGGAGCCTATCCCAGAGGCTACAGGCAGGGAATAACCCAGGATGGGGGTGCCAAACCATAGCAGGGCACACTCACAGCTAAGGGCAATTTGGCAACTCCAATTAGCCTCAGTATGTTTGTGGACTGTGGGGGGGGGGGTAACCGGAGAACCCAGAGGAAACCCCACGACGACACGGAGAGAACATGCGAAACTCCACACACGGAACCATGGCAGAGACTCAGAGCCCGGTCCCAAAACTGGGAGGTCTAGATATACCTTCGACTCATAATGTAACAATACAACTAATTTTAATTCATGTAATTCATATTTTATAAGTTGCCATGCTGACAGATTGTGATTATGTAAAAGTTACTCAAAAGCTTTCAGTGCTTTTGTAGCACTGTGCAATTATTTTATTCATTTTTTTTGTTTGGTTGCTGATTCAAATGGCAACAACTAAATGAAGTAGATCTAGGGAGATGTATAGGAAAATACCGTATAATGAAGTCTGTCCATATATATGTCTATTTTTATTTGTGTAGCGGGCCATGCAGTTCACTGGAATGCAGTTTCTCTGCCCAGTGCTTTCAAGTTAAACATTTATTAAGGGACCTCTCACAGCCAAAGTCATTACAAACAGTTTCCTTTCCTAGGCAGTGCAGATGAATTGCACTATAAATCATTTTACTTATTTGAATTACTTTTATATATTAATTAAAATTATTCATGTACTGGTGTGAGTTTCGTTTTTGTCAATAAAACAGAATGAACTGCATAATAAACCAAATAAACTGCTTAATAAAGCAAAACAGAGAACATTCTATTCGTTACATTTTAAATAACTTTCCCGGTTAATCGGTCACTTAAAATATAGAAATATTATTTTTGTGGTTAGAGATCCACCATTTAATTAACAACATGTAATGTAAGATGAACAGAGGGACACACTCATAAGTGGAAGGAAATTAAAACATTCAGTGAAACAATGACTCATAAGACTGGGAGAACAAAATGTAGGTTTTGGCATTGGTCATGATTGGCAGGTCAAAGGTCAGTATATGTTTAAGATTTTTATTGCACCACGGCATGGTCATGTGGTTCTTTCCATGAAACCTGGACACATTTAAAAATGGTGTGGCAAAGGATGAATAAAAACACTGTATAACTCGCATGCTTGTGCCTTTTATTACCAAAATTTAAGAAAAATGAAGCAATAGTCAGATTCTGCAGTGATACTGACTCGCATTGTCCTGTTTCATTTGACATCTTCCCTTTCAGGTGGACGCCTAGGAATCTCCCACGCCTTCCACTCCACAGATAACTCCCTGTGAAAAAGGTTTGCATTTCAGGCTACTTGTATGCTGATTCCACATGGATACTCTTCCCAGCAAAAACTGGGTTCACAGGACAGGTGGTTGGGACTGATAAACAGGAGAATGTGAAAAATCAGGGCACATTTCACAGGGAGCGGAGTTCAGGACACTCCTGTATAACAAAGACACTGATCTGTGAACAAATCCTCAAAATGACAAGTGGCCAAAGCGGCCCTTCATATCTCAGCTCAACATCTTTGCAAAAAGTAAACAGTTAAATGGTTATTGCCACTACTAATTTGGCATATTATGCAAATAATAATAATAAGTGAGCAAACAAACAAACAAATAAAAACACTGGAACAACTTGGCTTAGATTACAGAGTTTAACCGCTGCAAGACCTTTGGATTCCACATTACAGGCCAAAAACAAAAACAAAAGAGATGAATTTCATGATTCTTCTACAAACTGAAACAAGTCACCTCTTCACCCTACAGTATGACAGGCACACTTTTCAAATTCCCCTTTAGAAAACATGAAGAGCTTTTTGATACTGCATTTCTAGTTATGACTGAATAGAGACACATCAATTTCCTTGGCAGACGGACCAGTCTGTCTGTACACAGAATGAGATGAATCAAAGGATTTGATTGCATTCCTGAGCAAACCGGACATGCTTAGTTGTGCTACAACCCAAGGGTGTAACTTTGGATTGAATACTGGGGGGGGGGGGGTTGAGATCCCCACCCATTCATCATGACAATATGATTATTTGGGGAGGGGGGGTGTTGCCTGGTTCTGTAATTTACACCCATGCCACAATCCCAATTAGCTTTTTGTTCTGTGACAGAGCTGAGGGAATTCCTTCGGTAACCCATGATATATCTTTGTCAGCTCAGCATTTCCATTTCAATGTATTGTCTGTCCACTGCACTAATTGAGAATTGTATTTAAGAACTGCTGAAATACAGCACACTCAATTAAGTGTGTGTTCATTTTAATCCTTTGGCAATTTATCACAGGTGGAAAATGAAAAAAAAACCATCTAAACTGTACTGCATTTGGGTGTCAGTATACATTTTTTTCAATGTCGCTACCCATTTCACTATTAAATATCTATACAGCTTAATCTCAAATTTAAGGTGATACAAAATTTAATATAACATTGATTGGCTTATAAAGGGGTATTTTCAGTTCTAAGCATTTTATGTCCCAAGGCAGAGACAGGAATTTTATTTACATATCACAGTCTTGAACAGAGTCAATCACATTCAATGGAGGCTGCTGTTGCTTATCAAACAACCCTTTCACCATGTAAAATAGCACTGATTAAATATTCATTGCGGTAAGAAAGGGCCGATATGTTGATTTCACATTGATTTCACCCTGCACGGAAATCACTCTCTCCTCCATGGACAACTTTCTTGGAATTTATATTTTGCTGGCATGGTAATACAACCTCGTAATCACACACTGCAACATTCTCTGACGCTTAATTCCCGTAACTGTTCTGAAAAACTGGCAAAGCACTTCAATAACATTTGAATGTAAACGTTTTTTTTTTTTTTGTTTTTTGGTAATCTTGCGAGGAAATGCTTCTGCAAATCGTTCACTCTGATAGGGTGTCATGTGGCCTTTGAAAGACAGTTCCGACCTTCTCCGCTCCCAAGCATAAATCATAGCCAAGGTGGTCTTAAAATAAGCAATTTCTCAGGACTCTGAATAAATGACACAATTTACATAAATATTGTCTGTTTCCCAAACTTCTACCTAAAGATGCCCCATAAAACTATTCTGTACCTTCAGTCTGATTTTCTTGTTTCTATTTCAGTACCAAAAATGACCATTGAAGACCATGAGGGCTCTTGCACTTAAACCAGAACCCTGAACCCATTTTGCAAAATAGCTGTGATCTACTACATGCCAGACACAAAACATTCCCAGTGCCTGAAATACAAACTGATTATGCGGTTTGATGTAAAGTCATTAAAACTTGCCAGGGTGCTCACTTTATTCCCGAGAAAGAATCCGCATGATTTATTGAAAAGGGAATTTAAAATCTTTAAAGTTGGTCTGAAATCCAAAAGGCAACACATCAAATGTCACCAGCTCACGTGACACGGTGGCTCCAGTCCTGCAGCTCACCTTGGTATAATGTGAATGTTATAAGTGTCAAACGCTACATATCAGTTATGATAATGTGCACTTTGATTTGTGTCCTGTTTACCCAATGCTCCCTGGAACAGGAATCAGAGAGAGAAAAAATAATGCTTATTATACATAATTCATGTATTGGTCTGGCTTTTTAACGAGGCACTGAAAGCCTGAGTTACACACCACTCAGCCACGCTTGCCGCTGCATAATTTCTTAACGCCTTTCGAAGACGTTCAGGTCACTCCATGGGCACTAAAAAAATCCTGAGATTCGACTTCTCCCCACAGAAAAATAAGAAACAAACAAACGATTGCCTTCAAATACCATTCTTTTCAAATGTTCTGTTCTTCTGTGTGAGGGCACAACCCCTAATTACAGAGGGAATTTACTTCTTTTGAGTTTGGGTCTGTAAATTTGGTTTAAACCATATAATGTGTATTTGCGTTTAGTTTATGTTCCGCAGTTTGAATTGATAACAGCGAGCACATAATCCCTGAACAAACAGGATAAATGCACAATGTTCAGTGTACTTAACAAACAGCCTGTGTGGTGATATGTGATTGTCAGAATATGCAGTGGGTTTGCTTTGCTGCAGATTGGCAGGAATAATAAAAAACAAAACAGTCCAATGTGAGGATATGCTGGGCGTGTGAGTCTGTAAATGCGTCTGTAAATCAGACGCCCTTATCCTAATTCTTTTGTCTCCTTCCACGGGCAAAAAAAATGTGGTCTGTGGGCTGGCTGTCATAGATCATAATGATAAGAGAAAAGGTGTACATCTCTCACACCGTGAAACCGATTCCAACGGTACTGCACACACATCTTATTCTATCAGCCCTGATGAAAAGAGAAAACACCGCAGGAACCAAGATGGGCATTCAGACAAATTTCCCAGATTCCGATACGACGCAACAACGGGAATAACACCCTCTTTACGCTTTGATTCATTCTCATTCAAAGGCACAGGCATTTCCTGCCACCATAAACAGTTTTCAGTGTCTGAATTTACATCCAGAAGGGAAAACAATGTTATATGATAAATAAACATAATGCCAACGTGTTCCATTGCTATCAGTATGAAAAAAATCACAATGGTAATACCCTAGCACATAAATCTCCCTTTAATATTGCTCACAGATTGTGTCTTCCATTTTTAAAGATTTCTAATACAGCCTCCTCGTTCCACTGATTCTGTAACATAAATATTTTGTCTAAGCAAAAAAAGGTTAGCATCCTGTTAAATAAACATCAGCACTGACACCTTGAATATTGATTACATAAAGCATTACCTTTAGGAGGGATGATAACAGTCTTTTCCAATTTGAAATCTGTTTAATATAAATTAGAAGGTAATAAAAATCGCATAAGTAAAACCTGGCATTTCTGAGTGTCGCTATCAAACAGATGTTTATTTCTTAAAAATAAGTTGTCTCCTGTCAGCCACCTCCAGGAATCGGGGCTATACTCTAATGATCTGATTTTCATTCAAAAATATGCTTTGATCTTGTGCCTACTAATGTCTTGGCTGCTGCAGTGTTAGCCAGTTACCATTTATTTCATCAACTTTATCACAAATGACCGGGACAAATCCAAAGGCAAAAGTGCAGGGATTCATTTTCAGATCACACCACGCTCTAATTATCATTCTGAGAATTACTCTAAACTTCATTGGATGCCCATCCATCTTCAGGTCTGTCCATTTGCAATAATTCCTTTTCAATTAGGGTCACACTGGATGTAAGCTGATTGCAGGATTTATAATGTGGTAGGCACGGTTCCTCCTGTAAGTGGCACTGTTGCTCAGCATGCCTCTTATATAATTTAGAGACTGTATATCCATAACATAACTCTCCAGAACAAATTTTAAAGTCATTACTGGGCTGGGAAGGTAAGATGGGGATTAAGGGTTATTACAGTGTTCTATAATACTTCCATAATACTCCTGTAAGGATTGCTGCATAAATATACAGACACTCCTGAGGTTATGATTGGGTTACGCTCCAATAAACTAACGTAAGGTGATAATATCGTGAAAATGCATTTTAGTACGGTACATCTAACCTAACAAACATCATAGCGTAGCCTAGCCTACCTTAAACAAGCTTAGAACGCTTACATTAGCCTACAGTTGGGCAAAATCATTAACGCAAAGCTTATTTTATAATAAAATGTAGAATATCTCATGCAATTTATTGAATAGTCATATCTGTCGTAAAGTCAAAATATCGTAACACGGACCGTCGTAACCCGGGGAGTGTCTGTACATCTTTGTACGCGTGTCTTTGCTAACTTTAAAGAGTCAAATCCTTTAGTCAACTCAGTGCATCCAGAAATATGTATCCTTTGATTAAGTATGAAATTTGCACAGTGTTGATGAACGCTTCCCTGGTAGATGTATAGGGTTATAAAATACTCATCTCGTCAACTGGTGACTCATTTGGTAATATTCTCTTAGCAGGGAATAGTCATGACTGTTCAGTGGCTAATTCTCTGAAAGACGGAAGCTATTTGAGTAGAGAGTTGACTTTGACAGCTTTTTCTTTTGAATTTTAATTCCAGAACACTGATAAGTCTTTAGCAGTGGCTGGGGTCCAATACGACAAATCAAAGGAATCCTCACATAAAACATGTATGCAGAATTAAAATTATCATTAAATTCAGCGTTTGATGATTTGTCATGACTCTGTTAACAGTTTAAGCATAATCAACCAAAGGAATGACTTTCTAAAATAATTTACTTGTGTCATTAGTTAACAGACAGCACTATTACAACAATCGGCTAATCACATTAGCAAAGGTTAATTTACTATGTGTTCACCTGGACAATCATTTGGGGTTGGAAATTGCTACAAATACAATCAAGGACGTAATGTTGACAGTTCTATAAGGTAATTCTATATGTCAAACCTCAAAAGGAATATATTCTGGAGGCAATTATCATAGAAGGATTTTGCTGGTAAAAAAAACATTGTGAAATCATATGTCTTTTCCTCTCAGCCAATCAGCCAGATTGTCCTGCAAAAAAAAAAATCCCATTTAAAGCAAAGTGTGTCAACCTAATATAAATATCCCACACGTATCCTGAATGATCACAATAAATGTTCCAGATCAGAAACCAGACAGTCTATTGTCTATCTCTATCACTGCATCTAAATTGACTCTGTCCAATCATGACTCTATTCCCAGAAGATGAAGGCGTCTGTGTTAATCTTCCGGAAGATGACTGTGGACACCTTGGACAGCATCCTGGCTCTGAATGTGACTTTGCACTACTGCCTTTATGACCATTGCAGCTCCTCAACACAGTGCCAGGATAAACGCTGTAGCTTTCTTGAGGTTGCATATAGAGACAAGATAATCAGACATTCTACAAGATAACAGACATAGATGCATAGGAGTATTCCAGCAGCATATGGGTTTTCATAGTTGTTATTGTTACAAGTGGTTGAATGAATTCAATGTTACTGGTGAGAAAATTTAAAGAAAAATATCACTGCTTCTATTGTAGTTACATGAGTTCAATATACAGCCAGCTGTGATGAGTGGGGCTCAGAGGTCACGAGTGTAATATGGCAACTGATGATTTGCAATTATTGATTTAACTAGTGGGTCAATGTCCAAATTGCATCAAAATAACAACCATCATATTCCTTTGAAATTATATGTTTGCTTTAAATACAAAATTAATGTGTCAATAAGGTAATTCAACAGCAAATTGTCTAAAAAATTACCTATTACATTTTGAGTTGGCTCCTATCTGTCTCCTAACTGCAAAATCATTACTAGAAAGATTACAGCATCGTCTTAAAAAAAAAAACACTGCCAATATATTTGTCTGAATTTATGACTTCTTCATTGAAGCTCCTAAACTTTATTAATATCAATACTTTACAGCATAGTACAGTTGCTGAGCTCAACAAACTGCAATTTCACCAGCAGTAGGGATCCAGTAAAAAAAAGCAGAAACTACTCATCCAAATATTCCAGGCTAGTCACTGGACAGAAGGCCCACAAAACAAATATCCTGCTATTTGTCAAATGTAAGTTCAGCTGGCAGATACCAGAGCATATTCTCAATTCCTTTTCTTGCCAAAGCTCTCTTGCTCTAATCAACTTCCTGTGTGCGGCAAGAAGGACAAGAGTGGCTTTCTGTGTCTAGTCGCGGTGGCCTTGCCTTTTTTGTGTATTTTGGCGGGCGCGTGCCATGCTTCCCCCCCGAGCGGAATCGGCCATTGGGCACCATCTTACATTAAGCACAGCTCAGAGAGATGAGTTTCAGCAGGGATCCCCAAACTGCTGAGTACTACAGTTGTCACGTTTGAAAAATGGGGGTGCAGGGGAGAGCGGACGGAAATAGCCGGCTGGGTGGAGCAGGAGGTGCTGTGGTGGTTATGGGGGGGAGGTTCCGGAAAGTCCTGGGGGGGACGTGGAAAACGGATGGGGGAGCTTAGCAGACGGCGTTGCACATGTGGGCGGTCTTCAGGGGCGTCCTGGCGATGCCACCTATTTCGGTGACATACAGTCACCTTCCCAGCTCCTTGCGAAGATACCGTCCTTGACTATTAATCCCCAGGAAGATCAAAAGTGAGAGGAGGGAGGTTAGTGGTCAACAGGTGGGAGTGACCAGCAGAAAGACCACGGCACCCAAAAACGCCTCAGTCTTCACACGTGACTTAACATGACTGCTGCTGTCATTGGTACCCAGCAGCCATATGGTGTAATTCAGCAGCAGTGATCTGTCAGGAGTCTCGTACGACCTGTGGGTCAGTAAAGACCAGGGTTATTCAAATCGCGGTCCTCACGGTCCGAGCGCTGCTGATTTCCCAGCCTTCCTTTACCTGTGAGCCAGGAGAGACGCCTCTGTGGCCAGTCAGAACCAGTACTTATGAAACTAAGTACCTGGGAGACCTGAAAACAAGGCCTGCATTTGGAATCGAGGGCCTGATCTGAGGAGCTCTGCTACAGACTGTGGGCTGGACAGTTTGTCTCAGGAGTCTTCTGTCCTGGTGCTTAGATCGTAGAGTGGTCGAGTCAATTTTGCGTTTGTTGCTCTGTTTCCTGAGCTGCTGAATAATTTTGGGGCTTGCAAAAAGTCACTTCAGGCAAGGAAGAAAGAATAGGAAACCAAAAAAAGAACACATATTTTCTGACAAAAGATAAACGGCATGGGAAATTAGACGAAAAGGAAAGGAAGTATGTGTGTTATTAATTTATCTTTCCTACCTTTAGTAACTGTTCAATAATATATAATAACGTGTGCCCTTATATTTTAACTTCCATTGTCTAAAAATAAGCCGCTCACCTTTATCTGCGTGCAGAACGGAAGCGGAGGAAAGTGAAATGTCTTGATTTCAGTGATGCACGAGATTTACCCCATGGAGAGATGCGGAATGGAGAATATGCATCCACCACATCCATAATTCATGAGTATAAATTAACCCTGAGTGGTGCTCCTCCATCAATCAGAGAGGTTTCCATATAAAACAGTGTGGCTGGGGAGGGGGGGGGGGGATTGGAGGGGGCGAAGGCGGGTTGGGGTCGGGCCATGAAAGAGCTGCCCGCCAACTGGAGCGCAAATCATGGTCATGTGTCCTAACCTCCCTCCAAAATTAACCACCCGCCATTTCAACAGGTGGCCCGACACCATAACGTTCAGCATGGGGGGTGCCGTGGGTGGGGGTCCGATGGCGCTCCACATGTCATGCTTTTAGAAGTCATCAGCAGTCCTGATACTGCCTTCCAGAAACGACTAAGAGTATCAACAAAAAGGCTATAGTTATTACACCGATATAAACATTGTATTATACTCCTTCAGTAAACTAACTCCTGCAAACTAAAAGCTCTACTCACTTTACTGCAGTAATTTTAATACATATATACCCCAATTTACCATATGCTGTGCAGGTGAAAAACCTTGAAAATATCCTTCGGCTATATCCTGGAAATGACCATCTCATTGAGAAAGCAGAAAGAGCTCTTTGAATTCTGGGAAAAAACACCTAATTTTAGTACTTAATTTTGATATGATTCTGAATTCCAATTGACTTTATACCATGACAAATCATAAAGAAAAAGAACTGAATACAGTCCAACACTGACTTGAAATAACAGATTTGTTTTACCACCCGCCAACCAATCAGATTTCAGACACAGAAGAAAGACAGAAGACGGCAGCTTTATAATCCATGAGTTCATTTCACTATGAACAGCGCTAACATTTGATTAAGAGGTTGACTAATTTCCATGGGACAGCTGTTATTCTAATTACTTATTTTTTTAGTACTGTACCACTGTTTCAAAGGAGTCGTGACTGGTATGTGAAAATGTGATGTCCACAATAGATGTATTGAATTTAACACATGAATGTGCACTTTGACTATTCACCTCTCAGAGAAGAATACTGTACAATGCATGAATGACCTTGTTGAAATGAAACTGACATTACCTTTTATATTTAATTTTTACTTTCTGGAAATACAGCTGCATGTTTTATTGATTGCATAACAGCAATGATGGGCATCTCCAAGAAACCTTTTTGCACCCACATGAAATTTAGTATAAATTTTCAAGAGACATTTTTTAATATATATGAAAAATTGTCCAGTGTATCCTTATAAGTCTTCCATTATACCTTTAGGGTCTTACTGTTAGATTAAAATTTGTGTGACTCTGGAATCTTTTAGATCACTGATTAGACTTGAAACTGTTCAGCAGTTCTCCCACAATGCAATTTTGTCTAAGATCGACTAACAAGGTAATCTTGCCCTTTGTAAGGTAAGGTGCAGTCGCAGGGAGATATTACGGGTTACTTTGCTGAGGGCACTCTTCTCTCAGTCTTACCTCAGCAAATGCATTACTGCAGTTCTTAGAGGCATTGTGCTTTCGGAAATAAAGTCTTTTCAAAGGCACACTAAACTACCGTCCTGCATGCAAGCCACATTAGAGATTCAAAGCATTATTCAATGGAGAGAAAGGCTATTAGCTCTGCTTTCTGGGACATACTCCGGCTCCGATCGGAATTCTGGTGTGGGTAAATCCTCACAAGAGTTCCTCAAACAAGCCTGCCGTTTTCTTCCGACAGACCAGCTACGCACAGTGAGATAATGACATTAGCTATGGTGCCCTTATATTAGGATCGCTGTTTGTTTAACTGCATATTCATTGGGCTTTGTGCTGATAAAACCAGAGAACCTCTCCAGACCGTCACTGATGAATTGCGATGGAGCTTTGGAGACCTGCATTGTTTCCATATTGGTGTGTAAAATGATCTCTGGCAAATTGACTTAGGATCTGTCTGCTATCAACAAATTGTCTACGGATTTCTTTTTACTTCCAAAACTGCTATGGGCAAAATCATACAATGAATAAAAAATACAATAAAAATACAACTATGTTTAAATGAAATTCACATTCATATTTTTTTTGGGAAGGAAACATAGCTTTAAATCAATGATAATTCAGCAATATATGAAAACGATACCTGCCACACGTACATTTTAATTATGACATGTCCTCCACTCTTTTCCAGTACAGTTTGAATGTGACACGATTTTGTCTAACAAAAAGATATAAATGGCTTTATTTATTGTCTGTATCATTGCCCACATTGTCTCAGAAAACTGCCCTTTGATGAAGTATTGGCCCATATCTGTCTCTCTCTGATTTATCCTTTCGCCTCCTGTGCTAAAGGAGAAAGCGTAAGGAAAATAAATGGGCTGGATTTAAACAGGTGCTTCGGAGCTCCAATGAGGGACGAATCTTTAATGGATTCAGTGATTATTCATATGCATTAATAATGACATCCATCGGCACACCTTTCGCACAGGATTTATCCCCTTACTATGCCCCCCGGTCGTATTTTAAAGTGCACACCGACAGGCGGGCCTCTGTAAATACTCACTAAAATTGGTTTCCTGTAAGCCACGGCTGACAGAAATCTGCTTCAGAAATGACGCAGCTTGTTTCCTGCCTCGAGAACAAAAGGAGCATGTCAGAGCCTCCTCAAAGGGACTGTGCCGGCTCAAATGGCAAGTAATGCTTGTGAAGCTTTGTATGTGTGCACCTACATGCGAGTGCAGCTACATGCGAGTGCAGCCACATGCGAGTGCAGCCACATGCGAGTGCACCTACGTGCGAGTGCAGCTACATGCGAGTGCAGCCACATGCGAGTGCAGCCACATGCGAGTGCAGCCACATGTGAGTGCACCTACGTGCGAGTGCAACTACATGCGAGTGCAGCTACATGCGAGTGCACCTACATGCGAGTGCAGCTACATGCGAGTGCAGCCACATGCGAGTGCACCTGCATGCGAGTACACCTACATGTGAGTGCAACTACATGCGAGTGCAGCTACATGCGAGTGCACCTGCATGCGAGTGCAGCCACATGCGAGTGCACCTGCATGCGAGTACACCTACATGCGAGTGCAGCCACATTAGAGTGCAGCTACAGTACATGCGAGTGCACCTACATGCGAGTGCACCTACATGCGAGTGCAGCTACATGCGAGTGCAGCCACATGCGAGTGCAGCTACATGCGAGTGCAGCCACATGCGAGTGCAGCCACATGCGAGTGCAGCTACAGTACATGCGAGTGCAGCTACATGCGAGTGCACCTACATGCGAGTGCAGCTACATGCGAGTGGAGCTACATGCGAGTGCAGCTACATGCAAGTGCACCTGCATGCGAGTTCAGCCACATGCGAGTATAGCCACATGCGAGTGCAGCTACATGAGAGTGCACCTACATGCGAGTGCAGCTACATGCGAGTGGAGCTACATGCGAGTGCAGCCACATGCGAGTGGAGCTACATGCGAGTGCACCTGCATGCGAGTGCAGCTACATGCGAGTGCAGCCCTCTGTTTCCATGTGGGTACCTGTGTTTGTGTACTTCTGTGCACATGTAGAGTTGCAACAGTTTTTCATCAATGTTTTATTATCCTTTCTACAATATATGTCAACCAAAGCTTCCCCTTTGTGTATATTGCAGTTTAAACCTAGTATACATAGAATAAAAGAATAAATGCCGATGAGTTCTGCTTTAATTAAGATACTGCATGGAAACAGTAGCTATATCTGTTCACATATAATAAGATTCCATCCTATTTTCGCTCTTGTATCATCATTGCTTACGAAATCGGTGAGCCATGAGATTCTTAAGTCATTTAATAACCTTTGCCCCCATAAATATGTGGGTAATATTGAGTATGATGCATTAATTTACTGTCTGGGCCGGCTCCCTGGCATCTATCTGCATAACAAACGGGCACAGGGTTCAACCCGTGGTCTAATTACCCCGCAACCAGCTGGTGAGTGCGGCCCGATAGCACCGTTGTGCTACCGCCATGCCAAGTGTCCTGCTTTTTGCAGCCCTAATGAGGAATCCTTGAATGCTATTTTTTTATTTAATTTCCACACTGAGCCGCTCATGCCAACGTGCCATACACCAAGTCCAGATGGTACACTGTATGTCAACATCTTGAGGACCATTCATAGTGTGGTCTTATTTATATCCCAGACTGAAGTCTCCTTGCCAGTCAGAAAAGCCAACATCTGTTAATTCGCCAACTCAAACAAAAAATGACATATGCTGGTGTAATGAGGGTTGCGATATGTACAATGAGCTTTCGGGTTTCATTTTTCTTCGTGTATAAAGCTAATGGCACAATAATTTACATTTGTTGTTTCATTTTAACAGTTTATATACCCAGTGTACACTGCACACACACTAGTGCCTCTGGCAGTGATACACTGTGCCACATCTCCAACACAATGGTAACACCAGGGTTTAAAAATAGACGGAGCCCAGAGGAGCCAAACTCCGTCTCCTTATGTCCAAATCGCACCTTGCTGGAGCTCAGCTATATGATCCCTGTTATTCCCTGCCTTGCGCCCATAGCTTCCGGGATAGACCCCGGATTCCCGTGACCCTGCGTAAAACAAAGGGGTAGAGAAGATGGATGGATGGTTGGTGGATGGATTGATTTCTAAAAAATGTCATCTTTGAAGCACTAGTTGAGACATTTTTTAATCTCTGGGTTGTCACTGTTACATGTGTTGCTGTCCTTTGTTCTCGTTGGGATTCTGATGCTGTTTTATGACAGAGCATACATGTACTTGGCTTGTTTTGTGAGCTCAGAACCTACCTGACTCACTACCCATATTAGAATTGAAAGGAGGAAGTCTGGTCGATGGTACCGAAGTTTAAGGTTAACTGGGAACACAGAGCCCGAGTTGTTGTGGAGACACTTTGTTAATCAGTAAGCAGACATGACAGAAGCCCTTTGGCTACAGCGTGATCCATATGGTACCCTTGGGCCTCTCTATCCAGAGCAGCCGCACAGTGTCACCTCAGTGGCAGATAAGACGGCCTGGAAAGAAAAAAACACTTTCAGAAAACCTTGACATTGCAAACGAAAGGACTTGACAGGATATCGCAATGTTTGCACAACGGCACTGACATCGAACATCTCCGACGGCTGGAGAGTCCTAATTCAGATAATGATGGCTTCAAAGAAGTTTGTTTTCTTTTTGTTTCGTTTAACTCAACACACATTGGAAAAAGGAATCGAGGGGGAGCCTTAGAAAGATTCATGCTCACTCGCAGGGTGTAAGTTCGATCTCTTTTAATGTACTGAAAAGTCATTGTGAAAGCAATGCTGTCTCAAACATGTAGGTGATCTATCAATAAGCTGAAGGGGGAAAATGGGGAAAGATTAATGAGCGATTGAATTCCCTGGAATATAAAAAGGATGTTCCAGGTTTCCATTGTTCTTTAAGCTTTATTTAAATTAGCATATACTTACATGAAAGACGGGACTTTTGGAGGGAACAATGCATCAGTCAGCCATGACTGCCACGAAGACCACAGGAGACCTGCTCTCACAGGACACACTTTTGGGTCTCATTTACTGAGAAGGAAGGTGGCCACACTATGCATTTCTGAAAAACCGTTTGCAAGGGCTGATTTCTGGAACCGACCAATTGTCCTCCGCATCAATCACGGCGCGTCTGTCCGGCCGTCAGTCAGCAAGCTGGCGGAGACCTCGTTATCAATAACCCGGCCCTGACAGGCAGCCGCTGAGCCCCGAGACATGTCTCCTGCTTCTCCTGCTCCTCCTGTTCCTCCTGCTCCTCCTCCCAGCTCCCAGCCTAAGCTGCTCACTGTGCCAGAGAAGCCCGCACTTTGGCACTTATTTAAATGGAGTCATGGAGCCCAGCGTGAGCCCGGCGGAGGACAAAAGCAGAGGGGCCTGCACCATGAAAAGCGATTAACATTTTCACAGATTGCAATTCCTAGCAGCGCAGTCTCCCTCATTGTCTTAAACGAAACGGATGAAGTGTTTGTTTACTGAGTTATTTCAATACCAATTAGAATAATAAAACAGGCTTGATCGGAGCAGGAAACACGAGTGCATCCGAGGGTTATTGTCACTTATGTACTCAGAATCAAGGATTTGTTAAATCAAACAAACACAAACACACTACTTCCATTTTTAATCATTTTGTAAAGGCTGTAATGTCTCAGAGATTTGGGATCCTCTTAAGTATGAAGTGCAGTAAAGATGGCCTTGTGTGATTTTAAAAAACTCCTTATAACCTTTGTATCTAAAAAAGGAAAGGAAAAGAATTACAAACATTTTGTCCCAATATAAATTAAATCTTAAAGCAATTGTTCCTAAATAAAAACAGCTGTTCTATATGAGGGAGTTCTTACATTTTTTTTCAATTATTTCTCAGGGAATTATTTCAACAGGGAACCTTAAAATAAATCAATAAACTGAGACAAAGATTACAAAGATGCTGAATGCTGATTTATAATAGTAAACTGTTGGGTCACTGACAATTCACAATGCAGTAATTCATCCTCTATGAGAGTTTTAGGAGCTTTGCACGCTGGAGGAGACTGAGGCCAAAATGCTGCTAGACTTGCATCTAGAAATTTTAAGCTTTAAGATTTAAATTATAAATCCCTTCGTAACTCGTTTTATCTCTTCTTTATACTTTGTTTTTCATTGTTGAGAATAACTTCCCCATGACTCTGTACTGCTAAAGAGGATCTAAGTCAGATCGATAGAGAAGTAAGGCGTACTCCTGAGCTTCTTGCTTGATATTCGGATCTATTATGCATAGTATGTCTGCAAAGTTGATATTTATTTTGTACAAGATTATCTAATGACCAAAAAGCATACAAAGTACAGCAGAGTGTCCTTGAAGGATAAGCAGGAATTGGCTGACAGTCCGGCCGGTCGGACTGTCCTCCCTTACGCTTCCCGCATTAGGATTTCAGTAACCCGACCCTGGAAAATAACAAGCCGAAAGAACAAGCTGTAAGCAAATAGGCTGCACTGCTGTGAGCTCACAGAAAACACTGCGGATTCCAGGCTTTAGCAGAGTTTGACTCTGTCTGTTTTTTTTTCCTTCTGCAGTCCCTGGATGAGAGGATTTTTAAACCTTATTTGAGCTGTTTTTACGAAAGCAAACTTCACATTCACACGCTCAGCTGTTTTTCCACTAATTCTTCACCAAATTCATTATCTATAAAAACTCACAGACAAACTAATTCACTCTCTAATTTCTTCTGCTCCAGTGAAGAGAGAAATCTAATAATTGCAGTTAATTTGTTTGACTTTTGTAGACTTTTGTCATTATGAAGTTTAGAGCCACGATAAATTTCTGCCTGATTTGTGTTGAATAAATGAAGTAAACAGTAGCTATTATCAATATACTTTAACACAATGAGTACCTTATAAATGAATATTGTCTAAAAATAATACCATGTTATTTTGCTGAAGATTTTATTTTCATTTAATTTGTGAACACTCAGTAAAACTCAGTAAGACGGTGAATATTCTCGGCCCCCGTCGGTGGAGAGAGTCGGCGTGTCCTGGGGACAGACGCTGATTAAGTGGCCCCAGGTCTGTTCAGGGGCGTCAGGGCTGCTCGTCCCGGCCTCCCCGCTGTGAGGGTGACACCTGTGCCTTCTCAACCATATGACCCCTCCCTTCCTCCAGCCCCCCCCCCAAGTGGAAGGAGGCACGGAGCCACGCCCCCAGGTGTACCACCAAGCTCGTTCTGTTTTCTCTGACCTCTCCCAAAAAGACGAGGAAGAAGAAGGAGCATGACACCTTCAATTTAATTATACAGAGTGTCCCTGTCAGCATACAGAGGGCGACGTGTGCTGTGTTAGACAAAAATGAATTCTGATACTATGTGACATTACACAAGTAGTGCTACTACTTATATAGTTCTTTAAATTTTATTTTCAACTTTATTTTATTCAGCCATCTAGTAGTCCTGTTAACAATTTGCCAGCCTAAATGGCCATTGTAGTTGGACCGCAAAAAAAAAAAAAAGATTTCACTAATTCTCTTGATTTTCTTCTACCTTAAGTAATCAAAATGGTCTTTCTTCTTGCCTAAGTGTAATTTTAAACTAAATTCGCATAACTGCCCGCATTCAGGGACGTGTCTTTGTTCCCCACGCCACGGACGTCACAAACAGAGCATTGTCCCCATCTCTGCAAATCACACTGGCATAAAAAGGGACTATCCTTTCTGAAAACCTCACACGGTGGTTTTCTTACACATCCTTTTAATTTGAGACAGGATTACGAGGATTAGGAGTGAATTTACATTTTGTTAAATTTTCAGGGGTGTTCTGTCGATTCACTCTGAGGTCACCTCACATCGGCAGATTACAAGGTGTTCCAATTTCCATCCTCTAATTGTAGAAGCAACAACAAAAGAGATGGAAACACTATTTATTTCAAAGGCATGAATTAATATTTTGTTATATGATGTCTCTTGGTAAAAATAAAAGTGAGTATTAGACCTACTATAAAACTTTCCCTGAAAGTTAATTGTAATATCCCTGATTCACTGCTTTGGAAAGTCACCGATTCACTAATCTGTTTTTTTACATGTCATACTTTCTGCCAGCCTGTATTTTATTTAGACCTTGATTATGATGACGGCGTGATAGTAAGTTGCACAGGGTTTACTCTGCACTTATGCCCTGTCTTCCCATTGGCTATTTTCTCAATCGCCGCTATGACTTAGCAGTTACCTGCCGATCCTGCATTAATAGCTCTGCCTTTGCCTGAATTACAAAGAACTAAAATAAAAATCCAATAATGGCCTTCAGGAATAAGCATGTGTTGGGTTATCAAAAGCACAGTGCTGTTGCAGAAATAGGCAATGAGGGAGATACTAATTAATAACATTAATAAATTATGCACAAAATCATTATTTTATAATCGACCTTCCAAACAATGAAGTTCTTTCTGACCTTCAAGGTATTCCCCCTTCTTTTGAAAACTTCCATGTGTTTTTGGGAAATCCCCCCCCCCCCCCCACAACCTCCTAAGCCTGCTAGCCATCTTTGCATCTCCTCTGAAGCCCCCAGAAGCAGTGCTTCATCATCAGGCCCCGGGAGCCATTCCTGAGGTCTGCATTGGCTGCGCTCTTTCTTTGCTTTTTATGGCGCGTTAGAAGCTCAGAATTCACTCCCCATTTCCACTGTCAGTGTCGGCGGGAAGCTCAGAGTAAAGTGCAGCTCCGCCCGTCCGTGCCGCTTCTCCCTGTGCGCCTAGCGACCGGACGTCCAGGCGTACTTATCTGAGAGCTGCACTACGCCGTTTTGGTGCTCTGCCTGCAAAGGGCTAATTCCCATCACGACTGTGTATCTTTATCTTTGTCTTTTAATAACCGTGCTAAATTGCCGTTAATTACGAGTTTACGATGCATTGTACTCCTAATGCATGCTTCTGTTAATTGGCTGTGAATCCGGAATCAGTGTTACCAAATGTCTTTTTCACTCTCGAATGAATGAGGACATGCCTGAGTGATATGCAGTCCCTATGAAAGTGATGCCCCTCTCTCTCTCGCCATCTCACTCTTCCTTTATTTATCCTTCCTGATCAAGCGACGCTTTGCTCCTTTGATCAGTGCGCCCATAAGCGTGCGGCGCACATGAAGCCGATCTCTAACGCGGAGCCGCAGACGCAGACGCAGCCCATGGGTGGATCTGAACTCGGCGAGAACATATGGGGTCAATCAGGCCGAGTTTGCTCCTGGAAGAATTTCAATTGATCTACAATAGAGACCTGCAGAATAGGTGGTCTCAGGCCATTTGGCAAAGAAATTGCAGACGGCTCCCCCCAAGCTCACGACATGACGGTATCAGGTGTTAGCCAGCAAATGATCCGGGAAAGGTGAAACCTGGAGAACAGATTGAGTGACTAGAACCGAGTAGCACCGGCAATTACAAGCGGCGCGGTTCTGTGGAAATCCTGCCGTCGCTGAACAAACACATTATTCCGACACTGAGGAGACCACAGGGCCCCACTGAAGACGTTTCTGTTTGAAGAGTTAATTTGCACCAACCTCTGTTTATTCTTTTAACGTGTTAAATGTGCGGCCTGCTTGACACCTCTGGTATGTTTTTAACTGCACGGTTTGTGGTGATCCTCTTTCGTCCATCACAGGCCTTTCTGTGAAGGTTGTCCTGCATTAGCCAAACCACAGAGCAACAACGGTGCCTCTGCAAACACATGCAGTAACTGTGTGTGTGTGTGTGGAATAAGTTTATATTACATTATGGGGACCAAATGTCCCCCACAATGTGATAAAAACCTGATATTTTGATGCTGTGGGGACCGTTTTTCAGGTCCTCACAAAGATCTGTGACAGCAATCATAAAACTAAAATTTCCAAATGTCATATTTTATTTGGTTACTTATTGTTAAGGTTAGGGCTGGGTAGGGGTTAACCCTAATCTCACCAATGACAACCTTAACCCCTACCCAGCCCTAAGTAACCAAACAAAATACAAGACTTTTGGAATTTTTGGGGTTTTTTTTCCGCCTCAAAAGTAAGGACGTTTAAGGTTTTACTAACACTTTGGGGACACACACAAACAAACACAGGTTTGTAATTATATCATTTCTATGGGGAAAACTCTAATCTCAACATGATGACCTTAAGCCTATAGAAATGAATGGACGGTACCCACCAACATAGGAGTACAAACTTGTATGTGTTATTTTTTAAAATTGTGTTTTAAATGTAGCTTAGGCCAAAATGAAGTCATGTCTTTCATAATGCCATCCACCTTTTCTGGGATCTGCCTTTTTTGCTTGTTACCATTGCCTCCAAGGCAGAGCAAATTTACGCCACATTCCAGAACTGATGTTGACACCTTCACTGGATCAGAATTGGTTCACGTTATTTCAGGCATAAAATACAGTATAAGCGCATATAAATATTGTGTTGACAGAAACTTTAACCTTCCTTGAAAAACGATACACAGCTATCGTACTCTTATCGCTTGCCATAAATTTCCCACTCAAGGACAAAGTTTATTTAAAGTTTTCTGGGTACATGTTCTGGTATTCAAATGGGAAAGTGTTTTGATTAACTGGGTGCTTGACAAGTGCAACACTTAGAAAGGAGGCAGTTAGATAAACATGTTCCTCAGGAGTTGCTTATACAAACAACAAAATACATTCATTATACATTAATACATTCCACAGCTCTGAGACAGCACTAGTGGAAGATTAAACGGTAACAAATCCTGATGTGGTTTTGCAATTTTTTCACCGGGTAAATAAACAAATACCAATAGTTTATAAAGGCATTGCAATAAAATATTTTTTCTGTAATAAAAGCAGTTTTTTTGAGTCAGAGAAATCTGCAAGGGCAGGAAGGTAATGGCATCGGCCTCTTCGGGGACTTTGAGTATGAAAAGCTTCTCTCTGCGTGGCAGGGAGATGAGAGGTGGAGGAAACCCGTCCAAATGGTGCAGGTTCAAGGGATAATTCAGCCTTTCGTTCAGTTCAGTCTATTTCAGACCTTACAACCGTCATAGCAGTCAGATGAAGATGAGAAGTATTGTCATGTGAAGAAATTGAAATGAAATTCCTGCTGGACCCAGCGGGATGCGGGTTTTATCTGGACTCAATGGTGTTTCCCCAGAACGGTATCTCATTCCGGGGGGAGAGGTTCTCCGTGCGGCCACCTGCCGTGTCAGCTTTGTCCCGGGATCACAAGTTGTTCTGGGTGACCGGGCTTGGGACATGGTGAGAGGAATGCACTCAGCTCCCTGCTGACATTTAGATCTCTTTATTTTCTTAGTGCTTTCATTCAGCCAAGAACAACTGGCTGGAATGGGGGGGGGGGGGGGGGAGCACCAACGCACCAGTGTGGAGGGGGAGTGGGAGACAAGGGGGCAGGGAAACCGTGGGTTGGCAGTGGGATTGCCTATGGAACCCTCAAATTATCACTATGGGGGGGTCCCAACTGGGCGGGCGACCGACGGATGCAATTTCAGTCAGTCCGCCTGGCCACCGTTGTTGCTCCTCTCATAAATCGGTGGTGTGAAATGGAAAAATTAGAATAAAAATTGGCAAAATAATAAAGCACTGACAATGAGGTCAAGCAGCAGTTTTCTGCATTGCACGCAGAAAATGTTGTTTACAGAAAGGGAATTATGCAGTAGGGCTGTTTAACGCTCGCAAATGGATGGAACGGTTATTGTGACGTGTCGAGGGGAGACGTTCAGCCGACTGCGATTTCCACTGTGCCCCAAAAGGAAACGTCAGCATCACTTCACAGACCATAAACACTTGCTCTATTTACTGCGAATATCTGCATTAAGCGAAGGCGAGAGCTGCTCTGAGGAGGCAGTAAGACCACCTCTTGAGTGCGTCTCTTCCTCTATTTGTATGTTTGGCAAGACAATGCGTTTGAGTTGCGCTGCTTTGTAGAGAGAAAGGGCGGAATCGGCCAGGGGCCGGCCTGGCACTGCTGACTCAAACCCTCCGTGCTTATAAACTACAGCCGAGCAATGTGTGGGTGTGATTCTTGAAAGATCCCCCCCCCCCCCAAAACCACCATGCAGTCAAACAAAAACAATAGATTCTAGAAGAAGGGCCAACGTTGGAACAGAGAAAAAAACCTCAACAAAGCAACAATTGCTATGGAGACGCCTTTCATCCTGCGTGCTATAATTCTGCTGATCTGGCACAGGTAATTAATAGCCGGCTGTTTTTTTTTCATTCCCGTCCTTATTTCGGCAAAATGGAAACTTCTCCCATGTGAGAAGTGATTCACATTTCCTGTTGTTCATTAATAATAGTTTTGTCTGTAATGTTTGTTGAACAAGGATGTTAGGGGATTCAAAACACAAACAGATACGGAGCAAAGCAAAATTCTCCATTGTTATCAAATATGTGAGTGTTTAGAAAGAAAGACACCATCAGGAATGTTGTGTAACTAACACAAAAATAAGCCTCTGAGCTGGAAATGCACCTAAAAATTGCCTTTATTAAGATTAACTGTAGCTAGTGCCAAACATAAGGTTATTTATATTGTATATTGTATACTGTGCTGTTTGTCCCATAACATGTAGAGAAACAAGGCAGGGGACACTCTGGACAGGATGCCAGTCCATCAGTGGGCACAAGGCAGGGGACACTCTGGACAGGATGCCAGTCCATCAGCGGGCACAAGGCAGGGGACACTCTGGGCAGGATGCCAGTCCATCAGCGGGCACAAGGCAGGGGACACTCTGGGCAGGATGGCAGTCCATCAGTGGGCACAAGGCAGGGGACACTCTGGGCAGGATGGCAGTCCATCAGTGGGCACAAGGCAGGGGACAGGATGGCAGTCCATCAGTGGGCACAAGGCAGGGGACACTCTGGGCAGGATGGCAGTCCACAAGTGGGCACAAGGCAGGGGACACTCTGGGCAGGATGGCAGTCCATCAGCGGGCACAAGGCAGGGGACACTCTGGGCAGGATGGCAGTCCATCAGTGGGCACAAGGCAGGGGACACTCTGGGCAGGATGCCAGTCCATCAGCGGGCACAAGGCAGGGGACACTCTGGGCAGGATGCCAGTCCATCAGTGGGCACAGATTCATACACACAAATGGCAGTTTGGAAACATCAATCCGGCCGACTCCAAGTTCTCAGACTATATGAGGCACCCAGCATGTTCAGAAGAAATGCACGCACACATTTACACATACAGACCTGTCATCATATCTTTGTGGGGACTTTCCATTAATTTCTATGGAAAAATGCAAATGCTAACTATGAAAAGCGGGTATTCAACGCATTGTGGGGTCGTTTGACCCCACAAGATAAGGTATATCTGGACCACACACACACACACACACACACACACACACACACAGATTTGTAATTACATCTTATAGCGTGAGCCATGGTCCATATTCACTGCCCTGTGATTAGATAACGTGAGCCCTGGTCTATGTTCACTGCCCTGCGATTGGATAGCATGAGCCCTGGTCCATACTCACTGCCCTGTGATTGGATAGCATGAGCCCTGGTCCATATTCACTGCCCTGTGATTGGATAACATGAGCCCTGGTCCATACTCGCTGCCCTGGGATTTAATAGCGTGAGCCATGGTCCATACTCACTGCCCTGTGATTGGATAGCATGAGCCCTGATCCATATTCACTGACCTGTGATTGGATAGCATGAGCCTTAGTCCATACTCACTGCCCTGTGATTGGATAGTAGGGAATCAAAACAACTAGCCTTTGGCATTAGATTATTATAGCTCAAGGATACAAAGCATCATCCAACCAGTTAATTTGTACTAGTAACCCAATCATGGCAATTGCTGAGTTTTATAAACATCTACACCCTTCGTTTCACAGCAATGCCAGCAAAAAACTACAGATTGTGAGCAGAAAAACACACACTCCTGCTACAGTATTGTAGAGCGGCACCTGAATGCATAAATTCACATATGCGTTAAGCGGATTTATTAAATCATTAGTTTACATAGAAACTCCTGTGATTTCTGCTTTAAGTGGAATTTGATACCTGTGGACATCTACAGCCAAAATTGTTCTGCCACTTCAGCTATAAAAAGCCCGTATTGGATGCTGACTGTGACCCCCCCACTTCCTGTGATCCCCTCCCCACTCTCCGCTCCCATCTCCTCAACCGTCTCTATCTCAAATATTCCGAGTTCATTATAGCAGCAAAAAGGCTGCAGGGTTTAATGATTGAGATGTGTGCTAATTCTCAGCCTGGTTAGCACTCGTTATGAAAGAGGATTCATCAGGTCCATCGAGACGGGTTCACTCAGTCAGACTGGCAGAGTGCACCAGCTGGGATTCACACTATATCTAATCAGTTGATGGAAGTATGCAATCGGATATAATGTCTCCCTTTCTGTGATTTTGGGACGGCAGCGGCCAACCCTGTGCAAGCGTGCTCCAGGGCCACAAAAGACTGCAGAGATTGGCTGGGTGGGGGGATGGCGGTTAATGATGAAACTGGACATTTTGAAACAATGGACGGCTTTGGTGATTTTGAACAGTCACCTTGTAATTAAATATACATCACAGATACAGCACCAATCAAAAGTTTGGACTCAACTAATTATGATGCATCTTTTTCTACTTCTGCTGTGTTAATCACGTTATAATAAAAGCCCTCAAGGAAATGAAGTAATATATATTGTAGCACCAGTGAGTTCTGCATATCCTAGCGTGCCTCGCGAGCGCTCGTGTACATAGCCCTGTGTCTGTGTAATTGTAAATAGCCCTTGTATTGTTGTTGTTATGGTTATAGTTGCATTCCCGATCATGGCGTGTATGTTTACCCATGTCTTGTGTGTATCCTGCCCGATCCTCGCGTGTTCCTAGCTTGTGTCGATCTCCCACCGTGCGTGCACCTTATAGTTCGGCACATGACCTCCTTGTGTTTCCGTTGTGCGTATTTGGGGTTCGGTGCTCCTTCAGTGCCTGTTACAGTCCTGTTCAGGACTACAGTAAAGAGCGTGTTCTGTTCCTGCAAGCAAGTGTCCCCGTCCGTCACTGCACTCGCGACGCCTCAGTCTGCCCGGCACTGCATTGGTGTCAGAAGCGGGATGCCGGAAGCGATGTGACTGCCGCTGCTGGAGCGGGCAGTTTGCAACATCATCCGGCGAGCCTGAACCAGCTTGGCGAACCTCAAGACGGCACGTGAGGAGGAGGACGAGGGACGTAGAGCTCGTCTCTTGGTGCTGCTGGAGAGGAGGCCCCGATGACCAGGATGGCACTGGAAGGCTGACCAGATAATCCACGGCAGGGGAGACACTTCAAGCTACTTCAGGTTTTACAAACTACTATAGAACTGAAAGGCTCCTGTCCTTGGCTGAACACTTCAGTTCTTGTGCTGTGATTGGTCCTTTTCTTGATTAAAAGACTCTTAGTTGTTTCACATTAATATTATTGACACATGCATGATTATAAGACACTGACCAATCAGCACACAGCAAGAACTCAATGCTTAAGTGAAATCCAGGTCCTGCTCATTGAAATGGCAGTTTACAAATCCTGTCCGAGCTCAAAGTGCCCTCCCTGACATGGATTATCTGGTTAGTCTACCCCCTGGTGCTCAATCAGCGGCAGAATGAGAGAGTAACCTTGGTCAGCTGCACGGACCGGCTCACCCCGTGGGACACGTCAGACCTCCATCTCCGGCATTGTTCAGCAAGGTGAAGATCACGCAGGCTCTGCTAGAACCACGGCCACTGGCTGCTAAACACAAATAAAGCAATAGATACATAAAATGGGTTCTCTCACTCAGGCATAAGCAGACGATTTAGAAGAAATCAGCGGGAGGGGGCGGGGCTGGGGTCCTTTCCTGGGCTCTGAAAAATACATTATTCCCACGTAATGTATATGAAATGTTCTGGAAAGAAAAGGCTAGTATAAAACTTTCCAGATGGGAAAAGACGTGGTGGCAGGCAGACAATTTGCCGTTAAAAAACACAGAGGGAGAAGGAAAACAACTCGCAGGCGTTTTCTGACAAAGTGGGTAAAATGCGAGACAGTAGGGCTGGGCAAAGAGCAGGAATGTCGAAAGGGAGGGAGAATGGACCACGTGGCCTCTACCTGATTATCAAGTGAAACAGACCATCACGACAGCACAGAGTGTCTTTCTGTCAGCTCTGCGGCCGCATTAATCTTCTGGGCTTGTGCCAAGCCAAACATGAGCATACAAAATGCCTGCAAATTGGACCATTTTGTTTCCAACTTCCATATCCGTTTCTGTGCCTTTATGTGAACCATTGATAGGATTTCGCCGTCCTGAGTAAGACTATAAACATCATATGAGTCCCTTGCCTAGTAATTTGCTTAATGTATTTGATCTCCTTGGATGTTATTAATCAATATAACTTTAATGAGACACAGTGTCCATAGAGACTTTACACTGGGGCATGCACCGCAGACCATAAATATTCACCGTATTGTGTTACATGACAGATTTTTCCGTCCTACCTCCTCTAACACCCTCTCATTTTTATCCATTGCCTAAATCCTGCATATGCAAAACTGCTCAGTTAAACAGATGATAATGCATTTCTCAGAAGCGTGCAGGCAGCATCGCATGCATTGCATCGTATGCGTCGCATCGCATCTCCACCCTTCTTGGATTATTACAGCTTTGCTGCTGCCGACGTTGCCTCACGTGGTGCTGCGTTTGTGGATAAAAAGCGGCCGCGATTGGTCACTGAAGGCAGTCGACTTTTGGCTCGGCGGACCTCGAGAGCATGCCGTTCTGCCGGACACTAACGTGACACTAATACCTTGTTTCTGTTTTGAAGGGTACATGTGTATTCCAGCAGGGGAAACCTGGGCCCCGGATATATCAAAGAAGTTCAAAGAAAGTGTTCTTCAGTGTCAACGACGCAGCTGTGTTTACACGGGCGCCTAGAACGGGGTCAGCGAGCGGGCGCAGGGACGGGGCTCGGCGAGGGGGCGCAGGGACGGGGTGCAGCGAGGGGGCGCTGGAGGGGCAGGGAGCCTGGATCTGACCTCTCACTGTTACCCTGAAAAGTTTGAGATGTGGGGGGAGGCTTGTGGGGTCCCCAGCAGCTACATTCCTTTCTATTATATTGCAATTTATTTATTGATTGTTTATTTACCTTTTATTTATTCTCCCTTATTGATTTTACTTACATTTATTCCGTCCTTCTATAATTTCATTGGCCTGTTTGTTAGTCGCTTCTCTATCTGTGGTTTTATTTTAATCCCATATGTGAAAAATGCTATATAAATAAAGATTATTATTATTATTATTATTATTATTATTACTACATGAACCTGTGCCCTGCGCTGCCCAATAAGCTGACTCGATTGCAGATCCAGCAAGGCCTGTTCATTTTTCCCGGTCTCATTTCACACTGCATATCACGTGGACTGAAAATGACAGTCACCATATCCTCAGTCGCTTCCATTATTCTCTTTATATATTTATGTTATCATAATTTTTCTCGGCTGAAATGAGGTAAATCATCCATTAATAACTGACGCCCAGTCTGGAATGTTCCCCAGCCTCTGGGATAGGTGCTAGAGTCACCCTGACCTGGTACTCGATAAGCGTTTATGGAAAATGAATGGACGGCCCGACCAATATCTAAATATACACCTTAAAATGCAAGCTAAAGGCAAAGTACTTCCATGGCAACCATGAAAGCACCGCTAAAGAGGTGCTCATTCTGCTGTTGGATTATAGGGCTTTGCGTGTCCTGTAGGTTACATAGAACAAAAACAGGCTTTTCAATCAGAGATTTATAGCTTGATATGGTCTAAGGTGTGGCAAAGTCCCGGGTCCTTCTTGGATTTCACCCCATGATGTAAAATGAATTACACTGATTATAGTTTGATGCAGCAGCTGAATGCAGTGCAGTCGCTTTGAACGAAAGCCGGCGAGGGGATAGGATCCAGTGGATTGTCCCGGAACCCAGTGCAACCCACCCAGAGAGTTCCTTTGATCGACGGGGCAATTTGTAGGGCCTGATGAGGTAACGGAAATCTGCAGAGGTGTATTTTATGTAGCCGACCAAATGTTTAAGCATCCCCCACAGAGAGCTGCTGCGTTCTGAGCTTGGCTGGGTAAGTGTGTGCAGAAGATTCTAACCACATTTCCAATTCAAGGCACAGCTTTTGTTTTGGAGAGCAATGAGCAGCGTGATTAGTACTTCAGCTTTAGTAATTCCTCCTCCTTTCCTTTCACATTTTCAAATAGACTTATTGTTCACAAATCCTGTAAAAAATAAAATAAAACTTCAAAAACAGAAATATTAAAACAGCCATTTTGAAATATAGGGGAATTAATATGTATTATTTAAATATATGAAGCTAATTCATAACATTACATGTAATTATATATATATGAAATGCAGGAGGGAATTTTCATTAATACTGGGCATTGAACTGTAGTGTTTTCTTACAAAAACTAAGGGTCATGATCTCAGTGCACTGCGATTGAACCAAGTCCGACAAGGGGCATGATGTAAACAAACAAACTTATTTTGTCCGTCAAAGCAAGCTGAGGGCTATTCAGCCCCGGGGGACCTTTAGGGGCCACGGTGATTTAGGGATAAGTACGGGGAGTGGGGGTTTAAATCCCAGGGCACATAAATGCAAGCCGACAGAGGGACCCATCCTAATGACACAACCCGCGGCCTCGTTAGAATCAGTGAAAGAGGATAGAATGCAGACAGGGCTGGAGTGTGCGTCCAGGGCGGGCCAGAGGATCGGAGAGCCTGGGGAATGTGTGGGAACAAGACCTGCTCCCACAAACTCTGCGGCGGAACAGAAAACGGGAGAGAAGCAATTGACCCATGAACCAGCCTGAAAGAGAAATGACAGGTTCCTGTAATGATGCTGCCTTTTAGTGCGCCGCACGTCCCAGAAATACGGCTCACAGACAGGCCGGACACAAATGCTGTTCCAGACCGGGCCGGAGTTCCCCCAAAGAGGCGAACCAGTGCCCGCTGTTCGGATGATGAGTGGTGGAAATGACTTCCACTTTCCTTAGCACTTAATGTACAACACGTCACTGTAAACAATTAAACTTAAATTAAACCCTTAAAAAATAATCTTCATCGAGGTATTAGCATAGAAGTACCACTATGGTAAACCACTGTAATCTAGCCAGCTACTTACCATAGTATATGACATAATATTGCAATGTAAAGTCACTTAATATATAAAGGTAATCCGTTAAGCATTTTTGAATTGTACCACGGTAATAACATGTTTTGATACCACTTTAGAATAAATCTCCCTTTTGCCACATATAAATGCTAGTGTCTCATTAATAAAAAGAAAATATTTGTAACTTGCTTATTATTGTCTATTAATGATTTACAAAGTGTTACAACCTATTTACTAACCTGATTATAAACCAATCATAAACCCTTCATAAGGGTGGTCTTAATACAAAGTGGCACATCTTTTTAAATGTTATGTTATGGCAATGTCAAGCTTATTTTCAATTGAATTTTACGTAATGTTTATGTAATGTTTACCATAGTATTGTAATGGTACAGCACTGAAATAAGACATAATAATTACATTGAATGAACTATGTACATAATAGAAAAACACTGAAGTACAATCCAGTACAAATACATACTGACATGATGATACCATGGTAACGTTCTGTGAAGAAACCCTAGCCCACTCCAGTGATAACGCGTCCTCACCTGTGAGACAGATAATTGTGTGTACGAGTATGATTATTAAGAGTTTATCTTGGGAATGGTTTCATATAGCATTTTATTTTCAATCCATCCATCCATTTTCTGTAGCCGTTTATCCTATTCAGGGCTGGGGGGGGGCGGAGCCTGTCCCGGAGGCTACGGCCGCAAGGCTGGGAATAACCCAGGATGGGGTGGCAATTCATCACAGGGCTGTTTTAATTTAGAAGGGGAAACACCCATATTCTGTAGAGAGTCGCTCTTTAAAAAGACTTTAACCATATACTCTGTAACATATTCCCAAGCCAAATTTTTCAGCAAAAGTTACCGAAGTTGGCGATAATAGCCGAAGGACTTCACACTCATCATTAAACCACAGATCCAGGCCGGAGTGTCTCGCCATGTGTTAAGCTGGCCCTGCCCCCCCCCCTCCCCCCCAAATCTCTCTGTGATCCCGATAAGCGGTTTAAGTCTCCCTCGTCACCCTCCCCCTCTGTCTCAACCCCAACAGCCCCCCTGCCTCCGATCACCCCCTCCACTCCCTACCCACTCGGCTTCTAGTCACGTATTAATTGTCCCTCATTTTCCGTTTGAGTGAACGCCCCTCCCCTCCCCCCCACCTCTGAATAACCGTCTGTGGTGACAGTCCCTGGCAGAGAGATGCTCTGCCAGGCGAACCTTATAGCCGTCATTCTCCCAGCCCGACCCCTCTGCCATGTGACCTTTCTCCCGCCTGGCGCTCGACCGCTCGTCCTAAAAACCCCTCTAATGTTTTTTTTGTTTCTTGTGGGGGCTCTCTGCATGGTGCATGCACGCCTAAGCAGAAGAGCTGAGCATCAAATGGCCCTGAAATATTTTTAGAGGCCCAGGGATTGTAGGGAGAGCTCAGTGTGGGGAATGCCTGCGGACTGACAGGTCCGATGTGCACCTCAGCCAGCGGAGATGTTTACCGCATCCCTCCTGCAAATTGGAGAGGCTGACAGGACTCGAGCAAAGCTGCGAGTCAAAATAAATAAAGAAATAGCCCATCACGAAGGTATAACACTGTGTCCGGAAATGCACAGAGATTTTAACACTGCACGCGTCTGCATCTCACTCTGAGAGCAGCCCAGATTAATAATGCATATCCAACCAGGTGAAATGGACTTTCCGTGTAAATCATACCATCCCAGAAGAAAAAAGGACAGTATCTTAGTCAGCAAAAAAGGAAAAACATTGAACTTATTTTCACATTGCATACTAACCAGAAAGATGGCGTGGAAATATATTATGTTTATCTTAATAAATATATGCAGAGTGATGTTAAGTATGTGTTGTTCTGGAATCACGTCACATTAATTTAACATTTTCAGCTAGTTCAGAATTAATTGTCTTATAGTGAGTGATGGACATCAAAACGGCGACCGTGATTAATTTGTCTTCCTTCCTGTCATGCTTCACCTTCTTTTCTTCTCCGATACCTAAGAGGCGTCTTTCTGGCAAAGTCGGACAGGTGCTTAGGAGCGGTACCGTAGAAACCACAGCATCTGAGGGGAATTTACATATTCTGAATTCTAAGAACCGTAGGTGGAATGCAGGCCCTTCGGCGCCTCATCTAAGGCTGTAACGGATTTATGCGCAAGTAACCCATCCTATAAATTTTATGACATCCGCCGATTTTTTCGAATTAAAATTTTAAAAAACATCATGGCCGACCGCATAGGCTGGAGATCATATCCACCCGTGTTCCCTCTCGCTTGAAAATTTACAGCTGCAATGTCTTACCCGGGGGAAAAAGGCAAAAAAAGTGAAGCGTCTTGGGGGGGGGGGGGGGGGGAGTGGATAATGTGGGCGGAAGGTTAGATTTCACTTAAGGAAAGAGGAGGAAGTGGTCAGGAGGTCACAGAGGGAACAATAATCAATTAAAGTGGAATTAGTGACATGAGTTATGTTGGCTTATTATGTGGCGTTTCTTACACAAAGACAACCAGCCCAACATGGGCTAACAATATGGCCACCCTATACTTTTGGGAAAGTGATATAATTGTGTGCAAAGATTCTTCATTCTGGCAGAATTGTCCACCAGCAGAAAAGTTTTTTCTTTTTTGTATGAAAGCACTGGGAATAGTTCATTGTCTCAGATTTGTGACAACACAAAGCATAGTAAACAGTCATATAGTCTCCATTTCCGAAATTAAATTACTTCTATTAATGCTATTCCTTACTTACTTAAGAACCTGTCACCTCAGTATATCAAATGAAGTATTAATTGTTTCTTTAGGGAAGATCACTTAACAAGGAAATTAAATACTGTATTCAAACATTTTAGGGACAAAAGAATATGTGGTTTCCTCTTTTATTCTGTAAAATCCTTACAATAATCAGGTGACAGGGTGTGTATATTAAGGGGAAAGCAGTGTGTGCACTTTTAATGTATCTGCTTTATATACGTGGAATATTTTTAATAATTAAAAAGACACAATACAAAAAAACATAGAAATGAATGCATCTAGCACATGCCAATATAATTAAATGTTGTTAATGTTAAATGTTGTTAGCAGGTAGATGTAACCTGCCGTGTTTGGTGTTAGACTTGTGTTGGCCCAAATAGCGAGCAAGAGCTGCAGGTTTCTAATGAGGCATTAATTTACCAAAAAGCCAAAAAACACATAATACCCCTCTGTGGATTTGCCAGACCATCTGTTTCTTACTTTAAGGATGGACAGTTATGTATAGAGTGAAACATTGCTGGCTTAAACTGTGCAACCAAAATTTAAAAAAAATGCTAGAATCTACAATTCCTGCATTATTTTTTACGGGATGGTGGCTAAATTATGTTGAAGCAGACAGGCTGTTAAACCCCAGTAGCTGCCTGTCTGGGACAGGGCCGATTGTAGGACATTGGTAAGGGCAGAGCATGCCAGTCTGGGTCCATTGATCTCCTGGGGTTTGTGTCACTTAGTCACCTGACCTGTTTTAGTGGCCACGGTGTGGACCACGACCCAAATGTCCTGCCCCGATCTCATATTGACGGTCGACCCGCTTGCCTTTGCAGGTGCATTAATTGCCGTGTCAGTACCTTTGCTCGCTGGTGGTTGTGTGATCATCCCCAGAGGCAAACTGTTTCTAAGCGACACTGACCGGATCACGGCATCCATTGAGCTGGAAACTTCAAGCAAAGCCAGTATGAGAGGCTCGAGTACATCGATGAATGATATTCCTGGTTTTGTTGGATGCCTGTCATAGATTTTGTCTTTCAAAGTAGAAATCAGTTCACGGACACCTACAGTATAATAACATCTCTGATCTCAGCTGTGGTGCATCTTCAGATTCAAAAGCAGAAAGACATTGATCTGTTTGAGGGCGGTGTCTAGCTCAGGGGGTCAGGACGCTGTGCCTTTGATCAGATGGTCGCCGGTTTGAATCCCAGGGTTGGCAGAGTGATTTCACTGTTGGGCAATTGAGCCAGACACTTAAGCCATTTGCTCCAGGGACAGTCTGACCATGCTTTCTGAAATGTACGCCAGATAAAAGCTGATGTTGCATAAAGCGATTGTAATCTGCCCATTTTAAATGAAGTGGCAATCACCTCCAAATGAACATTAGTATCTGGGTCTGTGGGCCCTTTCAAACAACTTCCATAGGTTTTCCATAAGGCATTTCACCACCCCACATTAAATACATACATACAATCTATGTTTTGTCGCTAGAAGAACTTTTGTTCGGGGGATGAATACATGACATCGACTACTGCGGCGTGTGAAACCAGCGGGGCTTCCTCGCTCGCACACGGCACGGCGTGAGGACAAAGTGGATTTCCATCGATCCGCAAAGCGCCACGCCGCACAAACAACAGCGTAAACATTTATAGGACGGAACAGGAAGGCTTCCTCGCGAGTAAATCAATCTATGGCACGCTGGGAGCCGATGTGAACCAGCCAGGTCCAGTCACAGCCACAATGCCCCCCCACCAACATGGCCATGTGTACACCGGCCTGCTAATTAGGGCACCTATGTAAGTCACAAGCCAAGGTATCTTTTAAGCCTTTCGGAGAACGACTCATTTTTGGCGGCACTAGGAGAATGAACGATGCCCCACACAGGGCTCGACTCCAGCAAGCGCCCCATTACTTCTCATTTCATTTCATTTGTGCACCACTCTGCTACTGGTGAAGCCAATGACGGGTGATTAAGCCATGCATTCACTGTGGACATCGGAGATTCTAGGTGGATCTAGACCCTGTTTAGGGGTGCTTCCACATTTTTTGTCTCAGCCCCCCTGAAACATATTTTTTCTAAAATCATTTAGCATCTGAAATCACACTCCACTGTGGTTTGCGTCAAGTCAGTGGCTGGCGGTTAAACCCGCATTAGCAGTGGGCATAAGCGGTTCTAGGTGGCTCTAGACCCTTTAAAGATTTTTTTTGCCCCCCCCCGTCTGAGACTGTGTCCCTCACTTGTCACGTTCCGCTTCTGGCTGCTGTTTTATTCCTCGCGCTGCTTTGATTGCGCCTCCCAGGCAAGATAAATCACTAAACGGTCTCCTTTCAAATACATCGGCTTATCGTTAATTAAATAAAACCAAATATCTCTGATGTTATTTACTGGGCGCCGCTCCTTTCGCTTGTTTCTTCGCTGTCTCTAGGACAAATCCAGTACTTTAATATTCCAAGTTAAACACCAAAGCCATGGAAACGGAGAAATCATCGCTAACGTTCAAAATAACACGGCAAAGCTGATTCTCTTTTAATTGCTGTAAGCTGTTGATTCACTAATTGTTATTCAGAAAATATTTTGCTAATTTGTTTATCCTCCAATGAAATTAACATCTTTATAAAAGCCTTCATAAACAGCTCCAGTGGATATTCGCCGCTTTTTCGCTGCTTTCGATCGTACGGAGGCTGCAGGGATCTCTAAGCGAGAGGCGGAGCATGATGGAGGGAGAGGAGCAGGAAGTCTGCAAAGTTACAAGTCTGAGTTCCCGCGAGAGGAACAGCAGGATTGGCCCCCACCAGACGCTTGGCTGCGTGGGTGGGGGCCATCGTCCCCCACCCCCAGACGGGGCGCATCTTATGCCACAAACACTCAGTCCAAAAATGGGAAATGAAGAACAGCTAAAGAAAATGTGCTGGACCGTGACGGAGGCTTAACGTCACACAGTCCCTGGGCTATGAAAGTAGTGGACAGGTCATGGCGGCCGGCAAGCTGGCCCCTGGCGGATGAGTCACCAGACACAAATAATTCATGCATTTTTAACAGGATCCTGCCTTTTCCTCTGTAAACAATCATTTCTAATATTTATGAATATGTATTTCAAATATATGCACACACACACACACACACACACACACAACACACACACACACAATATGTTAGCATTGTCTTCCACGGCAGCAGTAATCAATGACACGTCAAGCTAGTTTATTCTGCAACCGCGAATCATTCGACGGCCAGCAGCCGAACACGGCGACACCGTGGCTCGGAGACAGCGTGCCACACTGTCGCCCTGCCGCACGTTTTCCCTCTCGCCGCCGGCTCCGTGCGCAGAGGTGACTCGCGCGCTGTGTCACAGTGCCCGGCCGTGGCAGAGAGTCGTCCCCGCGGCGGGGGAGGTGGGGGTGGAGAGGCAGGTGGGGGGGGGTTGTCTGGCGCCCTCTCCCTGACTCACAGAACAGATGCTGTACGCTAACAAACCCGGCACTGGGGGAGTCCTCGCTGTCACTCTGGTGACAGGAAGCCAGAGACACACAGCTAGTTCAGAGGTGGCGGGAGGGGACACAGGACGAATATAAATAATTAAGGGACAGCAGGTGACATGCAAATCCGATCAGGATGTATTCAGAACCAATATGCTAACAATTAAGGAATCCCCTTTCTTGTTTAGGGTTTCCGGAGAATTTTATTTACTGACTTTAAAGGGAAACAGACACAAGGACGTTGTCATCTTTAGTAATCGTTATACACATATACATAAATGTTTACGTTGTAACGCAGAAACTGCAGCTGCATTTGCAAGCTCCTCGTCACGGCGCACTTTGGAAGGTCACATCCTGGATGCACTGTATACATTTATACGAGCAGTTTTTGTGCTTCTCAGTCTGTAGCTCCTTGACAGCCTGAAAGTGCTCAGCACTGACAGGACTCAGGTCGCTGATTGTGCGGCACACAGCTGAAGCCGCCGGGTAGGACCCAAGCGCCGGGGACAGATGGGTTAGGACGAGGAAAACGGTCGGGCGACGGACAGAGACGCAAAGCAACGCGTGAAATCAGAGAAGAAACCAAAAGTCTCAACCAGAACGAATCAGACAAATCCAAATGGGCAGAAGCATTCAAACCCAGAGAAATGAGAAATCTGAAACAGATTTCTGTAAAAAAAAAAATGAACTCCAGACAGAGAGACCAGACCACCAACACTCAGCATAAAAAAACAAACCTCAAGACTGAGAAACAAGACACCTCACGGAATGAGCCGGAATACATTGATTGCAGGTGTGGGTGGTTCTCCGTTCGGACTGTGCGGAGCTGTGCATGGGCCACAGGGAATCATGCCTATGGCAGGGAGCTAATTAACCAGATTCGTTAGTGGATGTTACAGTGTTAGTGTAACGCTCTTGTTTTAAGCCTGGGGAATTTCCCACGACTTACATTTTGGTTAAAATGACTGAATGACACGTAAATGAAAGTGAGTTCTCTGACTGATATAACGTGCAGCGTGATTGGCGTAACATTCAAAAGATACATTCATATCATTACATGCATTTAAAAGGTTTACTGAAACGACTGAGATGACAGTACACGTTATTGTATGTTACAAGCACAATGCATTATTTGATTGCCCCCTTTTTTGAGTTGGTATAGAGCAGGGTTCTTCAACTCTGGACCTCGATTCCAAATCCAGGCCGTGTTTTCAATTCTCCCAGGTAGTTGTTTAATAATTACTGATTCTGATCGGTCTGAGGCTTCACACCTGACTGACAGGTAAAGGAAGGCTGGAAAACCAGCAGTGCTCGGACCTCGAGGACCGTGATTTGAATAACCCTGGTATAGAGTGTAGCCTTGTACTTCTCAAAAAATGATAAAACATGATTTTATCATTGTCTCGTAATTGCCTTTGTTTTCTGAGCGACGTTAGGGACACTGCGTACTGGAACGGGGGGGCGCTGTGTCTCCGCTCATAGTTTTATTAAGTATGTTAACAGCTGAGAGGAAAAAAAAACAATGCATTCCAAGAAGGTAATGTATTATTTATGATGGTTTCACAGAAACACGTGTGGACCTTTTTATAGTGTATTTAAATGAGCTTTACACATATTGGATAAGCATGCTACACTTTAGCGCATGTGCACGCGCGCAAACACACACACACACACACACACACACACTTTACGGATTCTTGTTCCTTTAGTCACCCATCGTACAAACTCCTGGTAAAAGTGCTTGTGCATACAGAGTTCGGCCAAAGTGCACAACAGTGCCAAAGGCTTATAGAATAAGACACAAACATGCCTTTAATTAATCCACCATGAATAATTCAAAGTTACATCCCTTTAAAGCCAAATTATTATTTACTATCTAAAGTTATGGATAAATTATGAAGAGAAATGAGCACAGCTTGCATGCATTTTAATTACTTTGTACTGCAGGGAAGTAAAAATGGCTTTTCATCCAACGCCAAATGATCTACCACCTAGTGGAGCTGGTCTTCCACATTACTGGGCGCCGCTCATGCGGATACCATGCGTCTTGCAGCGTGATGTGCAGCAGTGCCGCATGTCTCCTGGGCGCCGCTCTGCAGGCTGGCCGGCTGCACTGGCCACTCAGTCAGGAAACTTCGATTACTTCCCACAACACAGGTGCATCAGACTGGAATCTCTGTGCATTCAAAACAGGATACTGCATTATCACTGCAGGTTGTGCCATTTTTGTGTTTGCATATGTGTGAACCTATATTGGATTTCATTAGTTTAAAAAATATTCACTGATATTTATCTGTGGGGTGCCACAGCAGTCGGCACTGTGGTCTCACACCTCCAAGATCGTGGGCTTCATTCCCATCATGCACCTGTGTATGTGCCCATCTTACATACTCCATTCCTCGTTGGTGACTTGCAGAACGAGGAAATATAAGGGTCACTGCAAGACAGTTTAGCCGCTAATCCCATTCAGAAGCAACTTAATCCCCACAAAACGAAACTCCTGAATGCCTATTTAGTAACCAATTAGAGTTTGAGAATGATTCCTTTCATATAATGATCACTCCATAATTAAAACTAATTTAGTATTATTTGGTTTGCTTAACATAATTCACCCTGCAGCCCACCCTCATTCTGTACGGTTTTTTAGAATTATAGGTGTCACAGATAATTTGCTGCTTGGCAAAAGTTCAAGCACTTCATAATAAATGATGTGTTTAACAGTTTCACACTAGTGGGGATCTTACTGACCATAATCCCAGTGGTGATATGTGAAGATATAAAAAACGGCCGACAGCATACTCAGCATACCTAAGGGTAGCCCAGAGGAATACACACGCCTACTATCGGAATAAATCACGGAACATTTTTGAGGCCACACCTTGCGCAGTAAATATTTTCTACAGTTGGTTCCTCACTGCGAATAGTGTGCTTTTTGTGTCTCGTAAACCCAGATAAAGATACAAGGGCTCGAGGAACAGAATCTATATTTCCACTGGACATGAGTCTAGCAGAAGCAGAGCCTTTCACTAACGTGAACCAGCGTCAGCGACGACAGGGATGAGAGCGACAAGGAATACACAACAGGCATCAGATTCGAGCAGCTTCTGTTGCGTCACTGTGCACCCGCACACACAAACACGGTTCAAATTATCCGATCTGTAGCTGCACAACTCTGTGGGATACAGCTGTTTTGTTTTTAATCAATGGCGTTTCATAGCCAGCTGTTGTTTGGGCCGTTACAGTGTGCGATTGGCCACCGCTATGAGTTTGTTGCTGCCCGAATTCAGGGTGAAACACTCTGGGATTTGGCTTTTCAAAGATGTATGTGCTGCAGTTCCTTCCGTATGGCACCATCACTGATTGCCTTTTTGGCTGCGAAGCGCTAGAGGCTGTACCTGCTGGCCGCTGATGAGATCTTTGATAAGTTACTGTACTACAGAAGAAAAAAATCAGAGTAACTCCAAAAACACATTCGTGTCTGATCCCGCTCCTGAGTCGCGGTTGCTGCTTTTGTTGTTGCCGTTTTTTTTTTTCCAGCCACTCTACAGCAGTGATTAATTTCATGTCGTGACAGAAGGTTATCGATTGCTCTATCTCCCCCGTTAGCCGTCGGAGTCGGCTCACCTCGACGGGCGTGTCTGGCCGCACGGGGCCGACGCGCTATGACCATCGGGGGGATGGAGGGGGCCGGGCTGCACGGTGGCGATCCCTGCCCCTGCGCTTGATGCGGTGTCAACCTTGGTGACACGGCGGCTTCGTAGCCGCGCCGTCCGCAGACAGGGCCGAGGCGGCCCCTGACAGCCTCTGTCTTCGGGGAGCCGCCCGGCCAGACGCACCGCTGACCTCGACGCCCTTCGGCGCATTGTTTACCGTCAGAATTTGGCACCTAGGAGAAAAAAAGGTTTGCGTCTCCTTACTAAACCAAGATCGCACCTTGACAACTGCGGGATTCCAGCTCTTTGAGCACCAGTGGCTCCTTGGGGACCGTCAGGGTTTGGCTTGTGCACTTCCTCCACCCGACGGCCAGCTAAAAACCCTTCAGCATGACCAGATGAACTTCTGCTCCTGGACCCTGGAAATAACAAATTCGTTACATAGGAAATATAATCACCTCTGCATCTACTCTTACAACAGTTTGCAGAGGAATTACCTCGTTTCTTTGTCTTTCCACAATTTTTTTTCAGTAATTTAATAAATAAAATGGAGTAAGACAAAGCAATAAATTAGGCTTTGGATGCATTTAACCCACCAAGTCAGAGGTTACAAAAATGGACAGCAATTACAGACCAACCTACTTAGCTTCCTTGCCTAAATGAATAGTGTTTTATTCTTGGTGAGCATTAATGCATGAGTAATTATGTAGAATTATTCAATAGGAGTATAATTATGCAAAGTCGTTTAAATGACAGCCAAATCTGGTGCATTATGTTCATTGTTTTGCAAATGTGGTTGATGATTCAGTTATCGGTCTCTGGCTTAGCAACACCTGTTTGGCATAATTAAAACAAACTTTGACATGGAATTTTGACTAAAGCAATCATCATAATGGCAAATGCTGTTCAGCTCTGGGTAATGCTGGATAATGTCTACAGTGCGACCGATCCCCGTATGTACTTCCTGGATTTATTTAAAAAATATTTTTAAAGTAGAGGTGAAGCTATATTGCTAATTTGATTCCGCATATAAAATTAGCCAGCAGCCATTTTGTCCACGATGATGTGCTGTCATGATTATGATGGGTTTGCCTTTTAAATGACATATTCCATGCCGATGCCAGCTTACCTGCCAGCAATCACGGAATTTATTAACTAGAGGAATCTCACAATTCTTCCCAGTTTATGGGCTGTTGTTTTAGGCTTCGAAAACCAAACGATTTACTCTTTGTCCGTATTGTTATTAAGGGCACATGGTGGTTCATCAGTTAATACTGTAGCCTCAGACTTCCAGGGCTGTGGATTCGATTCCCAATCTCAGCACCGTGGGTGTGCAGTTCGCGCGATCTCCCTGCGATCGAGCGGAATCACACAGGTACAGTACAGCTGCAGCCCAACAACATGCTGTTAATTGGTGTCCTTAAGTTGTCCATAGATTATAATGCAGTGTCTCTCTCTCTAATGCACCCAATGAAAATATTCACATATAATAAGGCATCCTGAGCAATATTTATCCCTGCAGTGACATGCTGGCTCAGCGGGAGACACAGGTGCCTCTCACCACTGGGAGTTCTGGGTTTGATTACCGCCCCCTGCAGTGGCACAGTGCAGGTTGTATGTCCTCTCTGTGTTTTTTGAGGACATTTTGTGGTTTTCCTCCCTCAGTCCAAAAACATGAACTTTAGATGAACTGGCTTTAGATGAAATTGCCCAAAGTGCGCTACTGACTGCATGGATGTACACCTCGCGATGAACCCACACCCCATTCACAACGCCCCCGGCCTTGAGCTGTCTGTTCCCGTGGATACCCTATATACTCTGGACTAGATCAGTGTTCCTGGAAAATGGATGAGTGCATGCCTAATGTAGGGTTGGCAGTGTACGTCTCACCTCCAGGGTAAGTGGTTCGAATCCTGACTCAGTTCTGTGGCTGCGGAGCTTGTATACTCTCCTGATGTCATGCGGCTCTCCTGCTGCAGCACGAAAACGCGCATTTAAGCTGATCTGCGTTACCAGATTGTCTGTAGTGCATGTGTTCCGGATGCATGCCTGTTTTGTGCCCAGCGATGCCTGAGAAAGGTCCCCTCTATAAACCCATAACCCAGTCCTGGAGGAGTAGTTGTAAGTTTAATGCTTTTTTTTTCATTTGTAATGGGCAGTATAATGAAACAAGTATATGAGTGAACTGAAACCATTTAAATGAAAAGTTAGAAATTCATATAACACTACACAGGGCTTTCACTTAGCTGGGTATTACATAAAGTACAGCAGACCTTGGGATTAAATTATTTAAACCTTTTGTTCTGCCTCATTGCTATATATATTGCACATTTTTAGCAGAGGTATCAAAAGCCAGAAAACTGAAATAAATTGAAGTATTTAAAATGTCCCAGAGGTTGAACTGTGGTTTAAGTAAAATAGGTTCGCTGACATCTTCAGACCCAGTTCCCGTGAGGTCAAAGTCAATAACCTATTACATGGATTAAAAGAACCTTCCCATCTCCTCACTGTTCTGAACTGGGCAACAAATGACTTCTGATTTTTATTCATTGGTTTTTAATACAAAGAAATAGTTGGTAAAGAATGTGTCAGAATCAGTTTGGAATCAGCTGCACTCAGCCAGCATAAAGAAAGAATCATGCTGTTACATTTGGACTTGCTTTGTAGAAACAAACATACATAAAAAAGCAAATATCTTGTTTTCTCTAGGAAACGTTAAAACTTTGGCACAAAATCTCCCATGATCCACAACTGTGGTGCAAAAACCCATTCTGGTCAGGCGCAAATAGCATACTGGTTTTATTAACCGTGGGTTTAATCTGTGACGGATCTTTCAAGAGGTTTCTGGGAGCCGCCATGAGTCGTATCTAACCTTAGCTCTGAGTCGTTTTCGCTTTGGCTGTTTAAAACATTTAAAGTGATCCGGCATGAAATGCCGCTTGTGGCGTGTCTGTAATCGCACCCGAACGGTTTCCAGTCGAGACCGGCTGCACGGCTCTGAGCCCAATAGCCTTCTGCTGAAACCAATGCAGGGAAATGCAAGACCTCATTCCAGCATTGCTGTGGCCCGCAACGTGCATCTGACATTCTGGCATTTGGGAAATGTTCAGCAAAATAAATCAGGAATGAAGAAAAATAAATGTATCTATTCATAATAACATTGTCTATAAAGGTATGCTGCAAAGAAAATATCAAATAGCTAAGAAAGATAGTACCAACAGCCTAATCAAGTGAATTGTATCCAAAAGCAGTGAAGCAAACCAAATCCCTGGTCACACAAATCCTTTACAGAATATATCTCTCTGCTTGTAAAAACAGCTTACATTAAGGAAGATAAGGCTGTTTTTTATTTTTCTTTATCTATTGACTTTTTAACTTTAAATGCTTTTTCCCCTGAACTATTTACAGTTTTCTGTACTTCAAAACATACATTATGTTCAAGGCAATCAGAGGTAAAATAATAATTATCATTATTATCATTGTTATTGCGATCAGAAGACTTTGGGTGGATGACATCTTCCAGCTGGTTTAAGAATGTTTGGGGGTACAGAACTACAGACCTTAAAGACAAACATCTGAGGAGACTTGTTGGCGTTCAGCCACCATGGCCCTCACCAAATAATGATGATGATGATGATGAGTCTCTATCATGCAGCAGTTCATTTTCTTTCAGAAACATTCACCCAGGGCATCAGGATATCATGACCATTGTGAGGTAAGAGTTCCACCACGCATTACATCTGTGCAGCATTATCATACCTTCATGGCACTGTGAAGGTCCACAACGGAGGGTCAAGCTGGCTACGAGTTGAAGTCTGCGACACATTTACCTGTCAGGATTTTTAAATACATAGAGGCAGATGTTTGATCGTAGTCGATAACCCTAGTTGTGTCTTTATTGTGTTCCGACTATCACTGCACCTGCTCTGTCTTTAGTCTCTGTTATCTCTGACAGCACCACAAGTCTTATGCCAAGAGTTAAATTATATTGGAATAATGCTGATCCTCCTAAGTGCCTTTACACCTTCTATTTGGTTTAAAAGGGATCTGTTAGATAAGAAAATGTCAGTATTTATCAGTAGGACACACATGTGCAGAATCACACATGCTTATGCGAGCTTGAATAAATGAATTCTTTCTAATGCGCTCACAGGACGGCAGCGCGGCTGCACCTAAAAGCTGGGAATCATTTAACGTTTAATTTAAAAAAAGGTAGCGCTGGTTTTTTTGGAGTCATCCGAGTCATGTGAAGATTTGAAAGTAAATTACATTCATGTGCCGCGGTCTCAGATGTGCCCAAAATGAAAATTACGGCTTTACTGGAGAACCATCACCACAAAGCACAAACAGATGGTTTGGAATTTAAGAAAAGATTAATGAAGAATTTCAGACACGATATGAACACTATCCAACGTACAATATAGAAGAGAACTATTAACAACAGCAGATTTAGGATGCTGTTTATGAAAGTTTTTGTTTGTTTGTTTGTTTGTTTGTTTCTCTTTCTGCTGCAGAAAGAAATGTCTCAGGTGAAAAGGTGAGACTTCTCAAGCTGACTGCTGACTCATCAGCCTCGTGTAGATCTGCGGTAACGGCCCGTTTCTGGTAGCTGTGGTCTCCCCTTTGTGTGGAACAAGCAGACAGACACAAGACCCTGAAGCGTTATATGCTGCAACATGGAGTGAATGTTGGGCGTTACCCCCCCCCCCCCCCCCCACCCCGTTAAGGCGAGTGAAAGCAGGAGCGACACTGAGCCAAACAAGGGCAACAGGAGTGGTGAGTTTACCTGCTCGCATCTACTGGGAAGACTGGTCAGGGAGGACCTGTCAGCCGGTGTTATAGACAGTCCTGCTCCATTCTGATGGGTGTTTCCGAACTGAAACGAGAGGCAGATTGTCGAGAAGCCCCCCGGGGGCAGTGGGCTGCCTCTCCTTTGTCGACTTTAGGGCCTGATAAGCGGGGAGGTGTTGAAAAGCGGCCCCAGACCGGCCGGTGACTGCAGAGGCAGCCTCACATGCCTGGGCCCTTACTCGTATACATGATAGGTTGGGCTTTTTCTTGCCTTTGTGTTCACAGCCCTGCGAAAACCCTCACCTTTGTTCTGTTTATACCAACAGACAAACATCACGATATGGAAGATTTTCAAGGGATTTTGATTAAAATGTCAAACAGTCATCCATCCAGCAATATTATTAAAATCTGCTCAATATTGCGACTTGAAAGATTAATTTTCCCAGAGGAATAATTGACATATGAGCGATTATCATTCACAATATGGTATAAGTCAAAGAGACGCAATTACATCAGGATATTTCTAATTAACCTGGGGCAACATTAATTGTATCGATGTTAAGTGCACCTCTGGTGGGACTTAAAGCTCAGGGTTGTCTCAGAGTCCACTGAAGATGAAGGGATTTATATAGAAACCACTACAGCTGCTTTTGGCATGTAACACTCGCCTCTTCTATACTGTATGTATATGATCTCGTTCCAAAAAAATCAGGGAAACGCAGAATTATTTCAGATGTATAAAGGTTATCCAGCTGTGTTTAAACCTACTGACAAGGAGAGATTGTAATTGTTTACAAACGTACTCTTGAGTGAGATTACACATAAATTTCCCCCTGAAACCATTTTTATATGATATATAATGAAATCACTTTCCAACAGATGGTGCCCTTGCAATTTCAGCTCCGGATCTGATCTCATCTTAACTTCGAGTAATCCTTTAGTCAGTGTGAAATAGGTTTCTGTTGCCAAAAATTAAAAATGTTAACTGTACATAAACACCTGATATCCTTTTTTCAGAAATTACAGTCATATATAAAAAATTTCACAGTTATGATTTCAAAATGACAAGAGGTTTGAGAGAATAATTGTAATTTTGATTGTGGGGGGTTTGTATTCATTTAGTTGTTTTTTTTTCAAGCCACATATTTACTTGTCTGCCTTCCAAACGTAACAAGAAGCCAGAGAGCTTCATGGCATTAGACTCATTGCACAAGGTCACCACCTGGTATGTGGCCTGTGTTGGGCTGTGCAGGCAGAGGCCTGTACCAGCCTCACTGCCATGCGCACAGGGCCCACAGAGTCGTTGCTGCAAGCACTCTAACAACACCAAATTGACAGCAATTCCCACAGTGGATACACAGAACTACTGTATGTCTGTGCACTGATTTCTCTGAGCTTTTCAGCATTCTGTACATTTTTAAACCCAGATTGTGCAAGTATTAGGACAACTGACCATGACACTCACAGGAACTTTTATGACATATGCATACCAAGACATTTTGGACAATTATATAACTTTGTGGGAATAGTTTGGGGAAGGCCCTTTTCTGTTCCAGCATAATTGTGCCCCAATGCACATGGTTGGGTGAGTCTGGTGGGGGAGAACTTGACTGGCCCACACAGAGCCCTGACCTCAACCCCATCAAAAACCTTTGGGATGAACTAGAACGGAGATTGTGAGCCAGGCCTTCACGTCCAACATCAGTGCCTGACCTCAAAAATTCCCACAGACACACTCCAGAATCTTGTGGAGAGCCTCCCCAGAAGAGTGGCAGCTGTTATATCTGCAAAGGGGGGACCAGCTCCATACTGATGCCTGTGGATTTAGAATGGGATGTCATAGAAGTTCCTGTGGATGTAAGGCAGGACAAACCACTGCCTCATGACACCTGGGTTAGGATCCTGGCCCTCTCATGAGTATGAACAGGCTGCCTATGATAGTCAGTGGATGGATGGATAGAGGGATGGATGGAGGGATGGATGGATGGATATTGGAATAAGAACCAGGAAGTGGATGTATATGCATGTATGTGGTAGTTCAGGTCACCAGCCTGTATATGTATGAATTTACAAGCTTGCTGTGTGTGTTTCATGTGGAAGGGGGTGTATGTTTTTCGGAGGAGAAGCTCAGGTGAAAAGCCTTTCTGTTCACCTCAAATTGATTATTTGTTATGAGGGAGCCAGTAAACTGGGTCGCGGCCGTCGTAGTTTTTCCTCATTTTTTTTGTTTAAATCCTGTTATAGGGTCTCACTAATAAAGATCCCCTTCCATCCTCCACACTCTGTGTAACTGAGATCTCCGCCTCCACAGACGAAAAACATATACTTTGTTTTCATAACTTTCAGGTGTGAGACCTACAGAATTGACACGCACTAATAAATATTTTATCCTCGTGTTCACGGAAATGCGCTGCTCTTATGGAGATCGGGAAGGCTGAAAGGTAGAAATGCAGAAATGTAGAGTTTGCCCTTGCTTGCTTTCATGGGCGAGAAAAGCTGGAAGCAGTCTATTTTCGCATTACTTTCTGAGACAGGGTGACTGGTGACGAAGAGAGATTAATATATCAATCTGAAATCAGACAACCAATTGCAAGATGAGGAGAAGATAACATGCTGTTCCTTTTTGCGGCAGAAAGTGTACAGTGTCCAGGAACGATGATGTGTTTAGTACTTTTCAGCTGGTGCTTGGTCTTATTCTGCCGGTCTGGTGCCAGCTTTGGGGCTTCGTGCTCACGTACGCTGCACAGGACTGTGGCACCCAAGAAGCCTGACCTAGATAGAGACTCATTCTGAGCATGTTCACAGCTTTGCAGCTCCAGGACGGACACTTTGATGGGCATGCTGATGCTGCACTGCAGGCCTGTCTGCTCAGTCCTCCAGAATAACAGCTGAAACTCACAGAGCCATTTAAGGAATCTGACAGCATTATATCTTTGTGTGGCAGTATGTTCACTGTTTACCAGTCTGGCAGTGCTATTACCATTTAGTATTCTCGGCTACTGTGTCACATTATTCTGTATATGAACAATGTTTTTTTTGGCCCAGGTTAGTAATATATATGCAATATTGAATAAACCTGTTGCAGAAAACATGTGTGATTTGTAAACATAACTGATTATAACAATATAATTCAACAATACTATAGAAATCCCTATCTGATACTGATTCATGCGGAGTCCACCATGAGCAGAAAAATGTAGCACACTTAATAAATACTGCTGTAATCATATATATCCAGTATTAGTTCTACATATACCACAGACCTAGTGCAAACCTAGGACAAAGTGTGCAGAATAAAGTGTGCACTAGGTAGTGCACCCTACATAGTGTACCCTACATAGTATACACTAAAAGTGCACACTACGGAGTTTATATAGTATATACACTACGGAGTGTACTTCTGAGTGTACTATGTATAGCCATCTCATCACTTACCATAGCCATAACCCTAATGGCAACTCTACAGCTAACCATACCGGGTGTCTTCAGTAATCAGGGGCGTATGGTCTGTCAGGGTCAGCGCCCATCCATCGCTGCCCTTCGTGTCTCCTCCCCCTTTGGCCAGCAGGTGTCGCTGGCCATCCTGTCCCCCTCCCTGTTTCTGGCTTTTCAGCCCCATTGTCTCTAATCCCCAGTGTGTTTTATCTGTTTCCTGAACTGCTGCTTAGTTCACAGACTGTGACCCTCTGGCCATAGGTTCGAGGCTGGCTAGGGCCCAGTCTCCCCTGTTCATTTGTATTTATTATTTTGTTCCCCAGTGTTTCTTGTTCTGTTCTGCTTTCCTGGTTATAGGTTTACCCTGCTTCTTTCCTCTTCACTTCTGGACTTGTTTATATTATTTGGTTCTGTTAATTATCCTGCTATATTCCCAGAGTGTCGCTTAGTGTTTTCTAGTTTTAGTGTTTGTACTATTCCCCAGTTCTGTGCTTGTTTATTGTTTCCACCTGTTGCTCATTGTGCTGCTCCTTATGTGATTGGTTTATTTGGTTTACACCTGTTCCTTGCTTGCCCTGCTGCTCCTCTGTATTTAAGTGCTTGCCTGTGTTTAGTTCCTTAGTGAGTTGTTGACTTGTGTGCTGCCACTGTATGCTGGAAGCGCTGGCCCCTTGCCTCTTCCTGACCCTTTGGTTTTTGTCAGTTTGATCTGTTTTGTGTTAATAATCCTCGTTGTCTTGGAGTCGCCTTGTGGATCGTCTCCTTTTCCCACCTGCACCATGATCAGCCCAGGATAACTGGTTGCTTGGAAGATTCAGGCTGGCTCCCTGATGACTGGATAATTTTAACCTCAACCTTATTCCATAGCCGAATGCCAACCCCCGCCCTAACCCTGGCGTGAATCCTGACACTAACCCTGACCACAGCCTGCACCCCCATGCCACCCTTATGCCTAACTTTAATCCTGCCCCCTCTCCTTACTTTAATGACAATGCTAAACTAGAGTTTCCCAGTCCAGTCGGTCCATGTTTTCGCTCCCTGCCAGACAGGCCACATTTTTGCTCCCTTTTGCTACCGGAACCGGATTGGGGAAACACTGGTCTTACTGTAAGTGTCCAACGAGCAATTTTCATATTATTGGGTGAAGCTGAGGAGCTGTTGTATGTCAAGGGGAAAGGATTTCACTCTAATGGCAAAATATAGCTCTGTATGCATTTCAAGTCATAAGGGGCTCTTGAGGCTTCTCTGTTATTCCATAGCTATCATACATCGAGGCACCTGGAATGAGGGATAAATGGATAATCGTGTTTTCTGCAGCATCCTAAAGCAGAGTCCTGCCTAAGAATGAAAAGTGAGTTCATGTGCTTTATGTCACCAAGTGCAGGTTTAGATTTCATACGTTCATTCGTAAATTTAAGAAGATGTAAAGAACAATTGTTTCTAGATTTAATTATCTGATAACATTGTACAAGGTGTGCTTTTCCAATTAAATTCTTGTCTCTAAGCCGGTCTTGTCAATCCTAAACCCAACCTGCTTTCCTTTTCCTTTTCAGAAGTCTTCAGTATTATACAGTTTTGCAGATATAAATCTGCCATCTTTGGCGCTTAGTGCTTTTTTTTTCTTGTTAAATACAATCGTTCTTTTTTTCTCTGCTGCTTTTGTTCATAGCATTTGATGTTTCAGATCACTGGAAGGTGATTCACTGAGTGATGAGGATGTCCTTCCTCACTAACTATAACGACGGAAGTATAAGCATAAAGTATATTCACAAAGTAAATAATTCTTATTAAATGGACGTGTTCTATAGGTGTTTGTTTGAATCACACAATCTCAACCACTGTTGATGTTCTAGTTTCATAAACCTTTCAGTTAAAAAATTGTTCAGGAGGCTTAAAATGTGTAACATTTTGTAAAGCATCTTTATACGAAGCAAATTACTGCGTGTGATTATCTTTCATGCAATACAGTACAGTTATTCCTTTTATTGCAGACTGTATGATTTTATTAATCCATTTGATTTTTAGCATGCATGCGCCAACAGAGGAGCATTACTCAGAAATGCCAGCCACCAGGAACACAGTGTGAGTGTGTCTGAAATATACGCTGCCTGCCCGTCTGAGCTCTGTGAGCGTTACGCCATGAAAGAATGCCATGGAAACTGACACCTCTGGTGGCACCGAGGGCCACACGAGCGCGACACGGCTCTGGGGACCGGCGCTCCGGGGGACACTGCTCCGGGGGACGACACTCCTGTTTTTCACAAACACACAAATTCACTTCAGTTGGAATTCATAATTAATATGAAGCACTTCAGTTTTTTTTTTTTTAGATTATTAAATTCTTTGATTATTTAATTTCTAAAAGAGGATAAAATTGGCAGGTGTCCGTATATCTGGAGCTGTTGATAATTAACTGCATCAGTAACGAGCTGGATTTTGTCCGGCTAAAGACGCAGAGGGAAATAACATGAAGTCAAATGTGTGCCTGGACCTAATGAAAGTGCAGCCGCTGGCCGGCCCCTCCCACCTCGCAGTGCGTCTCACTGGTATTAATATTCCGGCAGCGTACGTTCATTCAGGGAGAGGTCGCTGTTGCCTTCCTCCGCTTCCCAGGGATCCCGAATTAGCATGTGAAAATATACCACTTGTTAACTTGTGTGTGACTTTGGGGTCTGCATGGCTGTTGGCCACGGAGAGGACCCCCCTGGGACTCCTCTCCATCCTCCGACCCGGGGCTGAGAGCGCCGCCCCCCCCCCCAACACCCCCCTCCTCACCCTTCCCACCCCCTCAAAGCTAACCGGTGGGGGGGCGGGCAGCGGGCCCTTCAAAGCTACAAACAGCTCAGCACTTCTTCTTGTCCCCATTACTCCAGTGCAGAGTTAAAGGAATCAGGACATAAAAGAGGGGGAGGAATTGGGGAGTATGTGTGGATCTCTTTAAAGCTTACATAATCCCCCGTGTTTCCCTTAAGGAAAAATTAACTAAATCTGTAGTCGGGGGGGGGGGGGTCCAGGAGGAAAACTAATGACAGCAATGAGCGGAAACTTCTGGGCCAGCAGCAGCATCCTGTCGATGGCCACAGATGTTACAGGTGACGACTTGAAAATCTGTCAGGCGTCCGTTTGCTAAACAACCCAAATTTAAGTCGGAGTATTTATGCCAGAAGGATGGATAGAAATGTTTCGAGGAAACAGGTGCGAAGCAGAATTTGGAGCAGAGACGGAGGGAGAGAGACTCACACTGTAACACTGACAAGTGATGTTTTAATGATGGCAACATATTTCCAAGGCGGCTCATTAATTATCAGGGAATGAGGGGTTCCGCTAAATCAGGAGAGGATAGCATCATTTCACAGCATCAAGAATGCCAGCAAATGAAATTCTACTTTTATCCCCGGCGTAGATTGTTCAATCAATGGATACTAATGTAAGATACGGTGCAACTACAAATAGGCCACAGATTCTGTTAAACAAATCCAGTAAATTTGATTCGTAGCACCGGGAGCCAAACCACCACGAGTCATGTGACACGATCTGTGCCGCTCTCACCTGACTGCTTCTGTTTCGCCGGCGTCTGCTGCCAGCCGACACGCCACCAGTCCCGGCAGCCTTTGTCATGGGACGGCCTGCCAAATCTGTGGCCATGATTCTATGCTCCTAACGGTGGACGTCTTCTCCTGTGGCCTTGCTGGCTCATTAAACCGCACAACAGGAGCAGCCTGCTTACATACAAACGACAAGGGGATGGATGGCAGGAGATTTGCATATTTCAAAGGCCAGGACTCTATGTATGGAAACCACATATTGTTTGACCATTTTGTATTTATACCACTTTTATGCAGTACCTGAAGTCACCTATAGTAGGGGCTGTTGTTCTGTCAGACCACTAATGAATATAGCACTGAAAGTTTTGCATACAATAACAATAGCAGCAGCAGCATTTTTTACTAAAGATAACTAAAGATAGATAGAGGTAAATGTGCATATGCAGTGTGAAGCACTGGCATCATATCCAGGGTGAGCCCCCGCCTTGCGGTTCCTGGGATAGGCTCCGCCCCCCCCCCCCCCCCCCAAGACCTTGTACATAAAATATCTAAATATAAATCTTTTATGCCATACATAAAAGTAATCAGGGACATATGATGCAATTAATAGTCAAGCAAGCTGCTTGGTCTGGGAACCTGCAGGTGATTTGTGCAAAGAACTGGAAGAGAAGTTGGGGGGGGGGGGCTGTTACCATGGAATGCAGAGGGGTGTTTCAGTCTGGGCCGGGTCCTTGTTCTGCACGGAGCGCGCAGTGAAGAGGCGCGACCCACGGACCGCCACATTAGGTGCACTCAGCATTTTTGGACGTGCAGCTGAAGAAACAGTGGAACTCCATACTGTTGCTCCGGACGCCAATCCAATGTCAGGCTACGGTTCTACCCTTTCACGCAACGGAAATCCTACCCAGTTGGCGGACTCATCCTCGGCCCATTGATTTATAAGGACGCTGCAGTAACACAATAGCGGCGGCACATTTGGACACACTGTAAGTCAGAAAAGTCACGGCTAAAAGTCGCCGTACCTGAGTGGAAGGCATTTATTTTTGATACGCGAACCTCTCGTATTTTTGTCAGGATTTGCACAGCATTAAACCTCAGCAACAGGACCGGAACCTAATGAAGAGCAAAGCTTTCATAACTTCCACTTGCAAAACAAGTACGGTCTATGAGTTTTACATGAGCTAAGAATAAACCCCTAAAGCGATAGCTGATGAAGAAGATACACGAGTTCTGTGATTCGCCACCCGAGATTAAATATCCTGTTTTAATCTACAGCAGAAAAGCAGTGGCAATTAAAAATACCTCGGTTTCTTTTTGAGTGAAAAAAAAAATAAATCCCCCCCACTTCTCACTCAGCTTGCACTTTGATTGAACTGTACTGTCTTCTCAAAAGCGAGCGGTTTCATCACATGGCATGTACTGAATACATTCCTTGCGAATTTCGACAGTCTGCCTGCTGCCAATTGCATGATCTGTTTGATTCATTCATTTTCATCTTTAGTTCAGAGGCAGCAAGAGCCACACTGGAAATTGAATATAAGGATACAAATCCCATAATGCCCAGAATATACTGGCATTTTCCAGTTAATCCCCATTAACATATTTGCATATGAATATTAAAGCTCTCATAATAATCAACAAAACAAATTCCGAAGTCGTTTCACCTTTTATTAGTTTTGCACAACCCGGTGAAACACTGAAAGTGGCAAAGCGTATGTGTGAATGAATTTCAGGCAGGAGACTTCAGGCCATGACCTACCAAAAAACAGGAGGTCATCGTGCTGACGGGTGACAGTCTGCCGTCGGGCCGCGCGGAACCTGCCGAGGAAACCAGCCCCGCCTTGGTTGTCTTCACCGTCACTCTGGGGACTTGCCTCTTTCACGGAAACCGGTGGAAGACAAATGACACTTGGAATGGCCGGATCATCAGGGGTGATACGCAGACGGCCGCAGCTGCTCTGGCTTCTGCTTTTAGTTTGTTTACAGTTGGTCGTTGAGGGCTTAGTGTGACCAGATAGGAGTCTCCAAGAAATGCCTGCTCCCAAATCCCATCATGATTCGTCTAACATCCTCTTAATGTAGCAAAAACCTTACACCGTGTTTAGCTTCCCAACATTCAGTTCTTGCAAAAGACGGTAACGCTTTACTTGACGGGCAACAGAAAATATAGTATTTTGCTATTACTTTTGTATCAATTAACCACAAACTCTAGTTTTAGTCTTAGTCTTAGTTACACACTGATCGCATATTAATTCATCATTAATGAACGTGACGCATGTTTTATCTCAAGCGGTTACTGTATTTGTTACTATATCTGTTAATTCTGTAAACCTTTGTGACCTACTGAAGGAACTGAAGTCATGAATAACACAAGTGAAACACTGATCTCATGTTTGTTAATTAATTAATCGTGATCCATCTTTTATCTGAAGTAGCAACTATATTTGTTCATGATTTGTACTTGAGTAGTAACTGAGTTATTGCTACATATTTGCGCCCCATCAAATGAAGTGTTACCCAAAATAGGCATTTTTTCTTTTTAATTATAAAAGATATACCAATATATAAGACGCTTGATTTCTAAACTACTGTGAGCGAGACTTCTTGTCTGAAAACCAGTCATTTTATAGCCTTAATAGGTAACGATATTTACTGCTAATGTACATTAATGAAACATCTTCCTTAGTTTAGCTTGTCAGACCTTGGCAGTAATGTAAATCACACATCACATAAAAGAATCCATTTGTCCTTTTGCAATGACAAGTGCTCTATTTAAAATTCTTTGATGCTCATTGTTTTTGAGGCGATATTTTAATAAAAGAGCAAGCCGGTTAATGCTGCTCTCAATAAATCTGAATCACACATCACAAAATTAAAACATTTTAATGGAAAAAATTGTGTGTGTGTGTGTGTGTGTGTGTGAGTGAGAGAGAGCGATAGTGAGAGGGAGAGAGACTGTAATGTAGGTGTAAAACTGATGATATTGATCATGTCTGTCAAAGTGCATTAGCTCAGCCATTTGAAAACCAATCCTAAAGTCACCCCAGTATTTGCACCAACCATCCAATTTACCCAGTGTTTGTTGACTCAATTACTAGCATACCATGTTTGGTTAATCAATACCTCATCAAATTATTTAACTAATTAATCAATTAAGTGAGCTGAAGGTGAAATCTCACAGATTAACGCAGTGGTTGTGGTGCCCCTTGGGGGAGGATTCAGAGGGAAAGTGATATTCTTCTAGCCGTCCAACAAGATATCAGTAACTTTTTAGAGAACAAATTAAATTCCTATTATTTTTATGGCATTATGGTTCAGTTGGAAATATTATAATAGTAAATTGCATTTTTTACTATGCATATATTTTTAAAATATTCTCTTTGGCTGCCTAAGACTTTTGCACAGTACGTGGTATTTTTAAGGTTATTTTTACAAGCATACAACATTTGGTTTTATATGGTTTTATACAAATATGTGTCTATAATTACTTTTTAGAAAAAGAGATAATCAGTGGCTCATCATGTATCCATTAAACACGTAAGATGCCTCTGACACACAGCTGCAGTACAAAAATTATCTTATTTTCATTTGTTTCTCATTTCTGTTTCAGTGTTCATGCATTTTTATGTGTCTAAGCAAAAGCCAAAACACTCCAAAACAAGCCTGATAGGAAACCATTAAGAAAACTTTATAAATGACTCTCTACCAGCTCAATAATTGGATAACACTTATTAAATTTCTCACGGTTCTATTTCTTGGCCATACTTTTATTTTTGCTAAATTAATTAAATGAATTATGACCCAAGGCTTGAATATGAACTGTATTGCACCTAAATTAGCATCGAGAGTGTCACGCCCCGCTCCGTCCGCTCCCGATGTGTGCCACGCCCACCTCATTACCTTCTGTTTCGCCCTAATTGTTCCCACCTGTAGCTCGTTCTGTTACCTAGTCTTGTGTATTTAGTCCGAGTCTCAGTCTGTATTCCCCAGATCTGTCATCGTTGTATGGTCCGTCGTTGTCTGCACCTGTCCTTTTGCCTCGAATAAACCCTTCACTGGACCTTTTGGCTTCATTCGCCTGCTTCCGTGCTCGCGTTCCATCCCGAAGCTGACAGAATGACAGATCTCCGCAAGAAAGGATCCCCCCTAGCCGAGGAAGAGTACCTCGGCTTGGTAGACGAGGTCCTATACTGGCTGGCCCAACCCGAGATCCGAGAGGATCCCGCAGCACTCCGGTTAGCTCACCGAAGCCGGGATATCCTGGAGAGGATATCTGTCCCCGGCGACGCGCACCACGCGGACGTGGTGCGCGAAAGCCTCCAGCAGCTTCGGGAGGTAGCGGCTGCAGCCCTGCAAAGGCAGGTGGAGCGGGACAGCGGGCTGATGTACCGCTCACCACCCGCTGATGCGACCCCACTGCTGCCTTCCGGATCCAGAAGGAGAAAGAAGAGGCGAAAGGGAAAGGCTGAAGAAGCCGCCCCAACTCTCTTCTTGGGAGCGTGCTCCCTTCGCCCCGCCTGGGAGGAGGCCTGGGTGATAGGTGGGCCCCAAGACGCGGAGGACCTGCCTGCTTTGGAGACTGGGGATGCCTGGCCAGAGCGCTGTCCTGGGAGAGGGAACAGCGCTGTTAGAGACGCCAGTCCCCGGGTCCCTAAAGCGCGAAAAGGGAGGGCGCATACGCGCTCAGCACCCCTCCTTCCTGCACCGGACCGGTTCGGTCCGGACCTGCCGGCGGTTGATGCCGCCGCTCTGCCCGCGGCACCGCCGGCTGCTGACGTCTCCTCTCTGCCAGCGACGTCGCCTGCTGCAGCTGCCGCCGCCCTGCCTGCGGCACCGCTTGCTGCAGCTTCCGCCGATCAGCCAGCAGCACAACCTCTCCGGTCTGCTGCCTCCGTCGATCCGCCTGCGGCTGCGCTGCCTGCTGCCTCCGCCGATCCGCCTGCGGCTGCGCTGCCTGCTGCCTCCGCCGATCCGCCCGCGGCTGCGCTGCCTGCTGCCGCCGCCGATCTGCCTGCGGCTGCGCTGCCTGCTGCCGCCGCCGATCTGCCTGCGGCTGCGCTACCTGCTGCCGCCGCCGATCCGCCCGCGGCTGCGCTGCCTGCTGCCGCCGCCGATCCGCCCGCGGCTGCGCTGCCTGCTGCCGCCGCCGATCCGCCCGCGGCTGCGCTGCCTGCTGCCGCCGCCGATCTGCCCGCGGCTGAGCTGCCTACAGCCCCGCCTGCTGCAGCCGCCGCGATGCCGGCAGCACCGCTCGACCCGCCAGTCCTGCCTGTCTTCCCTGCTGCAGCTGCCGCCGCTCTGCCTGCGGCACCGCCTGTTGCAGCTTCCGCCGCTTCGTCAGCGGCACCGCCCGTCCTGCCTGTCTACCCTGCTGCGGCTACCGCCGCTCTGCCTGCGGCACCGCCTGTTGCAGCTTCCGCCGCCTTGTCAGCGGCACCTCCTGACCTGCCTGACCCGTCTGTCCCATTGGACCCGCTTGCCCTGCCTGGCTTGCCTACAGTCCCGGTGGCTAGCCACGGGGTGACAGCGCCCGCCGAGGCGCCCCCTGCTGGCCGCGTGGAGGCTGCGCCCGCCGAGGCGCCCCCTGCTGGCCGCGTGCTGGTGGCGCCCGCCGGGGTGTCCCTGTCTGGCGCGCCCGGAGTGCGCGCCTTTGGGGGGGGGTTCTGCCCCGCGGCAGCGCCCCCTGCTGGCCACGGGAGGGCAGCGCCCAACCTGCCAGCATCTGAACTGCCTGTCCTGCCGGCATCTGAATTGTTTGTCCTGCCGGCACCTGAACTGCCTGTCCTGCCGGCATCTGACCTACCTGTCCTACCGGCACCTGAACTGCCTCAGGTTGCCGCGGTTACGCCCCCTGCTGCCCGCGTGCTGGTGGCGCGCAATGAAGCGCCCCCTGCGGGCCGCACACCCGAGCCCGATTCACCTGACCTGCTCGTCTCGCCTGTCCAGCCGGCCCAGCCCTGCTCGCCTGTCCAGCCGGCCTTCGTTCCAGTCCTGCCCGCGGCGCCGCCTGAGGCCGCCGTTCCGGTCCTGCCCGTGGCCCCGCCTGAGGCCGCCGCTCTGCCTGCGGCCACACCTGAGGCTCCGGCTGCCCCGCCTGTTGCCTCTTTAGAGGCCAAGACACTTGTTTGTCCAGACCTGACCTCCCTTGAGACTCCCTCGCCCTTACCCCGGCCAGACCAGCACCGCCCAGGACCCCGCCTGTCAGTGTCCCGTAAGGGACGGGGACACAGGCGTCGGGCCTGGGTCCCGCCCGCCATGCCCCCTGGCTCGCCCGTTCGGCCCCTAGCTCTGGCTCGGTGGCTGCCTGCGGGTCCTGCGCCTCGGGGTCGGCGGTCGCCGCCGGGCCCCCCCCTGGTCCCTGGGTGCCGGTCCTCGGTCCCGCCTCCGGCTCCCGGTCGGCCGCCTCCGGGCCCCCCTGCTCCGGCTTGGCGTCGGACGGCGCCTTCGCCGGCTGCGGCTGCGCCTCCGCCTGCCGCGGCTTCCCCCTCCTGCCTGCCTTCCCTGGTGTTCCCTCCTGCTCCCTCCTGGTCCCCTCCGTCACTCCCTCGTCCCGTCCCCTTGGTCCCTGGGTGGTCCCCTCCTGCTCCCTTCTCCCTCTCCCCTGCGGCCCTTCCGGCCGCTGCCCGTCGCCCGCCTGGGCCTTTTCGTGCTCCCCTTGTTCCTCCTCCCTTGCCGTTCGTCCCGCCTGTTTCTCCCTCTGGTCCCTTTGTCCCTCCTTTTGGCACCCCTGGCCCTTTCGTGTCGCCTGTGGGTGTTCCCCCTGTGTCTCCCTTCTGGGTCTGTCTCTCCGCCTTCCCTGTTCTCTGTCAGGTCCTGTCCTTCGTTTCGTCCCTGTTCGTCTTTTGCGTCTCCGTCCTGTTCCCTGGGTTTGGTTGACGTTCTGTTTTATCTTTCAGGTCCTGTTCCCTCGTCCCGTCCGTCGCCTCCTCCCTGGCGCGCCCGGTGTGCGCGCCTTTGGGGGGGGGTTATGTCACGCCCCGCTCCGTCCGCTCCCGATGTGTGCCACGCCCACCTCATTACCTTCTGTTTCGCCCTAATTGTTCCCACCTGTAGCTCGTTCTGTTACCTAGTCTTGTGTATTTAGTCCGAGTCTCAGTCTGTATTCCCCAGATCTGTCATCGTTGTATGGTCCGTCGTTGTCTGCACCTGTCCTTTTGCCTCGAATAAACCCTTCACTGGACCTTTTGGCTTCATTCGCCTGCTTCCGTGCTCGCGTTCCATCCCGAAGCTGACAGAGAGAGTGTGCGTCTTCATTTTCCACTCAACCGGAATGTGGCTGATGTTCCTGGGAAATTCTAATCGCGGTGATGAAAAGGTTGCCCCGAGCAGGCTGGTGTGGGCTGGCACTCAGCTACCTACAGCGCCGCCTCGCTGTCTTGCTGTGGACGATGCTCCGTGTTGCCTTGTGGGGCCCCTGGAACATGGTTTTGCATGTGCTTTAGGTTCCTTTTCTTGATTGCTGTTTGAAATCCTGGTCCTGCTCCTGGTCCTGGTGCTGGGCCTGGGCCTGGGCCTGGACACTTACTCCGTGTTGAACCTTCCACTTAGGCTCTGACTTTTTGACACTCGGGAGGGCTTCATACAGAGAAGGGCTTCCTTTTTGTCCTCTGTACATATGCATTTTATTGACCACCAGGATGAAAGCAGATTGATTCAGTCCTCGGGGAATCGGCCGACACCAGAGGCACAGGGAAGAGGTGCAGTAGGTTGTGCTGACGAGGAAAATCTGGCTGGTGTAGGCCGGGCCTCATTTGACTGGAAGGGGCCCAGAAGATAAATGAGTGTGTTATCTGATAAAATAAGCAAGCGAATCTGTCATGTAACCTCTGTTTATTACTGATGGGGAGGGCTTCTCTCTCATCACTTTCTCCACTTTGATTTCAATTTCTCTTATTTGAATTTAATAGCAAATAAAATGATTGACATATTGTTTATATATATATATATATACACACACACACAGACACACACATATGGTGACCGCTCATTAATTTCTATGGGAAAATTGCTAATGCTAACTATGACAACCTTAACCCCTACCCAACCCTAACCATAACTATAAGTAACCAAGCAGAATATAAGAGTTTTTGCATTTTTTGTTGTTTCATTGCAGTCACAGATTTTTATTAAATTGAGTTTTCACTTATGAGGGCCAGGAAACTGGTCCCCATAAGGGAAAAAAAATGGGCATTCATCACGTTGTGGGGACATCGTGTCCCCATTAGGTAAGGTATACCAGCTCATAAACACACACACACACACACACACAGAATCCATCAGTAATTTGGAGTTTTCCACTGCAGCATCACACAGAAACCTACCGGTTCACTGTTTTTTCATCAGTATTTTACAGTATTTTTTCCATAAATAAACATTAGATGACAGAGCATGTTACTTTACTGACTTTTAAGGATTTGTTTCCGGAGATTTAAGACATAAGATATGGAGATGATATTTATTTTAAATAAAAAAAATTAAAATAAGGTATTTTCTTTATAAGCACCATTTCATTGTGTAAATTGCGCTCATCAGTTGGCAGACATGCCCGTGATGTGAACCACATCTAGCCAATCACAAGCCGCATATGATCTAAATATACAAATCCGATTTCAGGGGGGATTGATGGTGAGTAATAACATTGCACCTGTGTGCAGTGGGACGGCATAAATTGCATCTCCGGCCTAGATTATGACAAATATGAATGTGGATTTTTTTTGAGGATGCTAACTAAGGCAAAGTATGAAGTGGAGAAAAACTCAGAAATGAGCTATGATATACGCCCACTAATCTAATGTACTGTACTTGTGATTTCCACTATGATTACTTCACTGACAAGTGTGTGTATGTGTGTGTATCTCTGCAGCTGCAGTGAGGATCCGATTCTTTATTTAACACACATCAGCAGTACGTACAATAGGAAGAGTAAATTAATTCAAGTCTTACATTACATGGGCATTTATTTCTGGTTTATAGTTCGGGGTGTCATTTATGGTTTGCATTTTAAAAAGCACTTTTAATATATGTATACACAAATCAAGCTTTGAGGACCTGCCATACAATTTCCAGATATACATTTTTCTAGGCTATTATGTACTCTACACTGCAACGCAAAGAGCCTGACGTCACATGCATTTATTTCCCATCATGCCTCAATAAACACTGCACACAACCAACATTTAACAGGAGCAAAAATCCGAGAAGGGGGGAAAAACCTTGTCCCTGATAGAATATGCTTTTTTTTGCTGCTATCTGAAAACTTTGCAAACTGTCTTTAAACGGACTCACATATGCAAGCTCCCTGAAGCTTAAACTGTGCCATTCACACCATCTGATGTTTCATCCGTCAAGGAGCGCCATCACGGGGCGGCTGATAGCCATTCTGAAATATGGGGAATGCCTGTTCTTGTGCATAGTGTCAATTTTACATAACTGCAGTGTTGATTATAGCATGCGATTCAAAGGCAGCCAACAAAAGAAGGTGACAGACACAGTAATCTGTATGTCACACCAACAAATGTTTAGTGGCAGGTTATTATGTTCTGGGAGCTCTTAATAAAGGCTTTCGTTTAATTATTTCATGAGAAAATGCATAATGCCATTATCATTTACATACATCGTATTTCTCGTACGTATAAGTAAAACTTCCAAACAGTATTTTGGCCTAAGTAACATTATATCACACTTACATTTTTCTGTATGACGATACAAATGCCTTTCATGATGAAGGGGGATGTGCAGTACAATGCTGACCTTGTCACAAAGCATTATAACACATTTAAGCAAAATATTTCTACCTTAAATAGTCCATTAAGTTTAATAAAAGGAAAAAACAAAAAATGAAGTTGTGAACATGGGAACAAAAAGCAAACGGATTTCACTGTGTGTATTATTCTGTAATATGCAATATTCTGTCACAATATTTAAATCTAATGAATCTGTTAATACATACACTGAAATGCACCTTATTGAGCAGTAACTGTAAATTATTTAAAATATTATATAATAAAGGAAGATATCAACCAGTTTATTTATGAATATAACACAGTTTAGTATTCTAATAATTCAATGGTTTCAAGCATAAAGAGGATTAACATTGATTTGCATAAAGAGCAAGCAAGACAACAAGAAATCAGAGGAAAATAAACCTTAAACCAAAGTCCTTCTACTCATCCATCCATTTGTGATGTAGACAGCTTATTAATCAATATTTGTGGCCCATAATTAAAGTTGTTTTACTTCTATGAAGTAATGGAGATTAATTAGTGACCTGAAACAAATGCGACGTATGTAAAGAAGTAATGAGTTCTTCTTTGGGCTTTAATTTATCAGCGATTTACCAAGTCATCTGAACAACTGGAAATTAACGTTAAAATCTTTAATTGTGTGTTTATCTTGATTTTTCCACATGAAATAGAGTCATAGTAGGTCAATGGCTTACGATGCAAAACAATCATGAAGCAACACACAGAGAAATGGGTGAAAGTGGGGTCTTGAGTTACACTCTCTTCAGTTTGTATAAATCTTAAGGGCACCTTCTGAAGGAGACAAGAGCAGATGCCTTTTGAAAACTAATTTAAATGGGTCAACAGCCGAGAACCATGGTCCGACTGATTTACAACCAGGTTCATATGAAATAAATAGTTCAGCTGATTTTTCAATTTTAATTTTAATTATGTGCACAAAAAGGTTGTTAATCTTGATATTAACCCAACATTGCACTGTATCAGTATTTTTCAGAATACAGATTTTTTTTACATTGTGGCAAAAAATTGCAGAATTCTATTACTGTACATTGCCTGTTTTCTGAAAAAGAAAAAGATCAAATTAAACCAGACTCCACTGAAATATACAGAAAAAAAAATATGTACATTCCAAAATTGTCCTAAATAGATAATAAACAGTGTATACTTCTATATATGTATTATACCTGAATTTTCAATTATCTAAAAAAAAACTTTCAATAAATTCATTCAGTTGAAAAAGTAAATTCATATGTATTTATACCTAGATTTATTAATTTTGCAACAATATTCGCCTCTTAAGAGGAGATTGTTGTTATTTCAAAAACAGTTTCTGACATAATGGAACAGAAACTTTACAAATGTGCATAACTGAAATATATTTATTTAGATAGACCCTACTTATGTATAAGGTAAATGTAATGTATAATGTAAATGTAATGTATAATGTAAAAAATACTTTAACTACTGCCAACACCAACACGAGTAAAAATAATAAAATAATAATAAGTATTATTATTATTATTATTAATCATTATTAGTATTATGATAGATAGATAGATAGATAGATAGATAGATAGATAGATAGATAGATAGATAGATAGATAGAATATAATAAAGTATAATATAAAATTACTAGTTGAATCGTTCCAAAACAATACAGTTTAACTTATCTGTGGCTGTTCTTCTTATCACACGCCATTGCGATTATTTAAAATTTGATACGTATCCATAATAGCACACCGTTGTTTTTTAATTTTGACCACGCAATACCAGCCTAACCTAACAATACAGACTCCTAACTTAAAAAATACCTCCATGCACATCCTTCGCCAGCCACAATGTGAGGCCCGCCCTAAAGTGCAAGATCATTGGTCAGACGGTTCCTATTATGCTGGCGTCCTCGCACATCTTGTGGCTGGCCGTCCCGTCAATCAAGCTGAATGGCACGCTCTCTACCGCAGGCCCCGCCCCGCAGCTGCCGATGCTATTTGAGTGAGAGACTGTAAAGAAGCACATTCAGAGCTGGTCTAGCATCGTCAATGGAAATCGGGCGTCGTGGAGGCAAAGCGCGCACACCGACTAGCTAACTTCCAGTCGCACCATGGTTTCCACAACGATTCGTTTTCCGTGGATTACCCTATGCCTTCATTTATGCTATTTTACGAACACTGGAGTAGCACAAAATGCAAAAGAAGGTAAGCGCTAAAGTTTCCTCTGCTCTTCTGGCGTCCTGTCATTCTGGGCATTGTCGCGGCCCCGTGGTAAAGTGATATACAAACAGGAGCTGGAAGTACCTATATGCGCAGCGAAAATCAAGTGCTTTCCTCGGAACCGCTCGATGAAACGTTCTGTAAACTTTAATGGTTAATTACTGTATCATTCTACGCGATGGCAGAATGTTACATTGTCACAATGCATTTTATAATATATTAGTAAGTAAACCGTTACATTTTGATACTGTTTTACTGATGACAGCAGTTCTAAATATGTAACAATGGAAATCAAGCCGAATATTGGAAAGTTTACAAGGTTTTAAGATACATTTATGTGTCTAATTTTGAGCATATACTGATAATCAAATAACTGAATAGCTACACGTTAACAAGAGCTATAATCAGCCTGTAATTAACTGGAAATGCTTCATCACCATCACAAAAGGTGGTCGGAAAAATATAAGCTGGGTTTTTTCAAAACAATTAAATAATTGATTTAAAAAGCATATAAAGAGAAAGTGTGAATAAGAAAGTGTGTCACACTGGCAATAAGGTATTAAGCACACAGACAGTCGTTCAGTGTTTCACCTTAAGAAGACTCGCTGTATTTCATGTGAAATATTCGACAGTTTCAGGGCTGCCTTATGTATAAATCGACATTGTTTGCATTCAGCTTACTTATAATTATCTTTCCTATCTAAATTTAATCTTCTAGCGTTGCAAATGTACGGCTTTTGCCAGTTGTTTTATTGGTTTTTTCCTTCCTATTGTAGACTTCGAAAGAATCAGATTTTTTTTGCCCCTTTATCTTACATTTGGACAGATAACACAACGAACAATATACAGGCTATCATATATTATGTCTAGTAGCCGTAATATTTATGCCACGGTGTTCCAAGAATACAAAGGTGAATCGGAGCACTGAAATGTACACCGAGGCATCGGTGGCTCAAAAACTATTGAGCGTCGAGGGTTTTCGGGTATGAATTTGCAAGATAAATCTCGGCGGCTCGGGATGAGACAAACCGCCCGAATTCAGACACCGTCTCCGAAGAAACGCAGGAACAGACATTAGATCACTTGTTAACTTCTTCACTTGTTTGTGTTTTGCTAAGACCGTAAAATGTCACACTGCCGCTGCGGAGAGGTCAAAGTTACCGTGCTTTAGCAAATGATCACCCATAAGAAAACTACAATATATTAAGAAAATCACCTAGGAATAGTCCTCATGCTATGCTTCATTAGATACAGTAGCAGGTGCTTTCTCCCGTGAAAGGTTCTGGGTTTAAAAAAGGGGGGTTTGACAAAACTGGGAAGCGATTATGGCGGTTTCTGTTCTCTGTAATCGCGCTTATCGTAATTTCTCAGATGTTCACGGAGATAAACGTGGAAAGAAATAATTCAGCGGTAGGGTGAAGGGATATTATAAATATTATGACATCTTGTAGTGAAAGGTCGCCAGGGGAGGGAAAAAAAAGGAAAGAAAAAGAGGAAAAGCATAGCGAGATCGGCGCGGTGCTCGTGCTCCGCTGCGTCCCCGTAAAGGCACGTGCGCCGCCGGAGCCGCGGCCCCTTTGCTGAGTAGCAGGTGTGAGGCGCTGCTGCAAAAGTGCGTCCTTTCATATTCATCTGCGCTTCTATTCCCATTCTTCTACATGCGTCAAATTTTTTATAATTAAAAAAAACCCTCTCGTATGCTGTGAGTTTATTTCACCTATAGTTTACATGCAGCATTGATGTCAGAATGTCATACGGGGAGATTAAGTGTTTAAGTCAATACGCTTTTCTTTTTTATTTTTATGTATTTTTTTTTTCGCCGTCAGTGATCCTGTTGGATTCTAAAGCGCAGCAAACCGAGCTGGAGTGGATTTCCTCACCTCCTAGCGGGGTAAGTACTAAATTACCGCACCTTATATTTGTGAGCCAGATCATTTAGGCCCACTCACATTTTTATTTTGCTTCGTCGTCATGAGCTGCCGCGGATTATTCCGTTGACTGGAAACCCTGGCGTCGATTCGTTTTTATTTCAGGTGCAGTTTAACAGGACAATGATTGGTTGTCTTTTATTTTAATATTTTATGAGAAATGTTTATTGAGTCATTCATATAATTGTGTTGGCTGTAAAACCTGTTTATAATACCACTCTAGCAACACTAATGAAATATGTCAAACCACAAACCGTGCACAGGGCTCCCGGGTCCCAACAGTGTTTGGTAGTTGAACAAAGATGCGGTTGTAGCTATTGGCTCGAGTGTATATAATCGTAGTTTTTCTGCGTCTCAGTGGTCTAATTTGGTTTCATTATAAAAAATTAAATCCAATACTGAACTGACAGGTAAGAAATAGCTGTTGTCTTGTTAATGCGTTTTGTTTCTTTCATTTGGAACATTTAATAGGCACTTTGGGGGAAATGTTCAATAGGAGTAGGAATAAAAATTAGGGATGCACACTAGCATCCTTACTGAAATATGCAAAGAACGTTGTTAATGTAGTGAACATAAATCTTCACAATTTTCTGGGGTCCAGAATATTAACAATAGAGGCAAGTAAAAAGAAGACAAAATGGATCATGCCTGTTATATTGTCAGGGTTTGTTTAAAGAGTTTAATGTGGTTATTACCCTCTCAACTATATGTCTCCTTCACTCATTTAATAGGCAAGACTTTCTTCAGATTCAGGACTGTGACTTAGCTGGCACCTAGACAGCATTTGGCAGCTCAGAGCAATAAACGCAGGCACTTGGACTGCAGGTCTGAGAAAGCCATTTGTGTTAGAATGTTTGTTTATGCAAATGAAATCAAAGGGGGCTGACATTCCGAATGTGCAAGCGGTGGGTGGCATTTTGTCCGCTTGGTTGATACTACTTTTGTGTTTCCGACTTGACTTGGGCCCTGAACCAGTTTGGCAGCATAGCACTCCGCAGTGCACACATTATACAGCTTTACTTGTTGTTATCGCGGTCCCAGTCTTAAAATAAATGTTTCAAAAAGGAGAAAATAAAATGTGTTATTCTTAATAAATAAGATACATTTTATTGGGGATGTACAGTTGGTTTTTACTGTCCACCATAAAAGAAAAAAAAATGTTTACACAGCGCACAGATCGTGTTGTATTTTAAAAGTTTGTTCTCACAAATGGTGGCTAATAAACGGCGCTAGTTTCCAAGTAAGCATTTCAATGCTTTCATTTATAGTATCCATTCCATAAACATAGATTCGTGTGTAGAGAGATAATCACATGTAATATAACGTTACATGTACTATCTATTATTTATCAAAGCAGATATATTTAGTAGGATCCAATAACTGCTGACTGAAGGTTAGTTATTTGTAGTCGTCCTTTTATCGTAATCAATTCAAATGAAAGCAAAAAAAAGTTCCTTTTAGTGCAACCCAATTTACTTGCCTTTATTCTGAGTTTTATATTCTTATGGGCTTTCCTGGGACAAATAAACAAAACCGTTGTATGGTTAGTTAGCCCTATTGATGTTCTCAAATCAAGAGCTGAATTGCTTTAAAAGGATGGCTTTCGCATCGACGACTGAGCTACGCCGCACTTAGTGCCGACGCTAACCGGCAAATTGGATATCGCCATTAAATATCATTGAGATAAGCTGCACCCGTGCTCATGCATATTCATGAACCGGAGTGGGCAATCTGAT